>NC_048231.1:23074376-23255890 GCF_002007445.2 Ailuropoda melanoleuca | reverse complement strand
CCCCCTCCCCCTCGTGCTCTCTCTCTCTCTCAAAAAAAAAAAAAAAGAAAAAGAAATAGAGAATTTTATAGAAATGAATCTTACAATTAGAGCCTACGACTACAGGACATTTATTGTGCAAAGATTTTTTTTTTTTAAATAAAGGCTTTTTTTTTTCTGTGAATGGTTTCTTCCTTAACAAAAAGTAGTAAAACAAATATTAAATCAGAACCCATCTTATGAGGATATCTCCAATTATGATATTTTTTACTTTTAGAGGAATGTTCTGATCCCTTGTGTAGAATGTTGTGCTTGCAGGTGTCATTAATATCATCGTGTGTACCTAGCTGTGTTTACTTACAGCCTTCCCTCTCCCTCTAGGAGGGATAACAAAAACTTCAGGGGAAGAGAACCACTCCTATATTTGCATACCAACTATATTTTATAGTGGTTGGCACTTAGTGGGTTTTTGTTTGATAGTTATAGCCTGTTTGGAAGGAAAAAAAAGAAGAAGTGATTTACTTGCCCCTATTGCAAAAGCTCGTTGCATGTCGTGTGGTAACATGAGGAGAACTCAGGTTCTGGAGTACCGATAGATAGATTTTGTTTATTTGGAACAGCACCTGCATTGAAAATAAGGATCATTACTATTTCAAGTGGTAAATGCCATCTTAATAACAATTTTACATCTATTTGTTGTTGATTAAAATAATAATTCTGTATACAAAGGGGCATCTTTTGGGGCGCCTGGGTGGCGCAGTCGTTTAGCGTCTGCCTTCTGCTCAGGGCGTGATCCCGGTGTTCCGGGATCGAGTCCCACATCAGGCTCCTGGGCTGCGAGGCTGCTTCTTCCTCTCCCTCTCCCTTGCTGTGTTCCCTCTCTCACTGGCTGTCTCTCTGTCACATAAATAAAATAAAATCTTAAAAAAAAAAAAAAAAACAAAGGGAGCACCTTTTGAAATAATCTAAGGTTAAATTTAGTAAGAAAAAGCATCAGGAAGACAGGAAGACCCAGCTGCCCTCCTTAAAAGAAAACACTTATTAATCCAGGGTTACGACCATTAGGAAACAAAGACGTTTTTAACTAAGTTTACTTTTTTTAAAGTATATATTTTTAAAATACATATTTTGATAGATAATGAGCCTCATGAGACCAGGGGCTGTTACTCATCAGGGTTCACCCCAGTGACCAAGAGAGACTTTCACCAAGAGTATGCATCAGGAAAGAAATTCTATCGCAGAATTCTATCTGAAAATGGAATGACACAGTCCACACAATCAGACGAGGAGAGAGAGGGGTCCAAGTTAACATGTCTATGTCACTGGGGCAACTTGTTCTATTACATTCATCCCTTTCTGAAAATGTGAACCAGATGGTCTCTGACCATGTCTGACCAGGATGCTACATCCAGAAGAAAACCTTGCCTTTGTTTGGATCTGCCGTTAGCAGGGGCCTCATTACCTTTAACTTTAAGAGCATTCTAAGTGGCATTCAGAGAAAAAAGAAAAAAAAAAAAAACTGATTAGAAATGTGGAAGCAGGGAATCTGCCAATCTTCTGCATTTCTGACAACTACAGAGATCAGATGCTCAATACTACCAAGTCGAGGCAATCGGGTCGAGGATAGAACTTGTAATACAAAATAGTTTATGTATTGAGCTCCAACATTTAGATATAAGCTGTCACTGTTTCATGGCAAGATGTCTTCCCTTCCTCCCCACCTTGCTCCAAGGAGCTGTCAGGTCAGGAAAGGGGAAAAATAAAACAAATGCTTTTTCTCTTTCGATTTCCCAGCGGGGAAGCCCTGTTGAAATGCCAGGCATGCCCTGCTGCTTTCTGCATCAACAGAAGGCAGAAGGCTGCATTCCTTGTGTTTGTTTCCCATTCAGCAAATTGCAGGTCACATCTGGTCTAGCCTCTGCTTGGTCTGAGCAGATGGGGAGTTCACATTCTTTAAAGGTGGTTGGCTGAAAAAAAAATAAGGGGAAAAAAAAAAGTGAAAGAGAATAGAAATAAAAGAGAAAGACAGAAAAGCCTTTAAAATTGGTGACAAGGAAATCTGAACAGCTTGTATGATTTCAGTATCAGCAAACCATGTAGCCAGACCCCAGCCAACAATGAGTGGGACAGATCACACTTACAGGCAGCTAAGCAATCCAGGACAGTAAAGCGTAAGCTTCCAGATGTAGCAAAGAAGATACACACACAATTCAATTTACCCTTCAGAGATTCTATGGTTTGCACATTTTTCTACCCTGATTTTTACAAGTGAGCTTTAGGAAACCATTTATGCTTTATAGCTTTAAAATACACTTCTACTATTTGTTATAAATCATGCTAATTCTTATTGGAAGATGGTTAAAATTGACCAACATTCTGCTAAATGACCATCAGGCAAAACAGTTGACCAGAGGAATCATGGTTATGTGCTTCAGGGCAGGAAGAATGTTGCTGAGCTGCATTTGCAATACTAAGAAACAGTTCTCAAATTTGGACGTTCATGATAACCATCAGTTGTGGTTATTATATGTGTGTATATATATAGGGGGGGGATCAGAACTTGAGCCTCAGCTATTCTCATTCAGTGGGTCTAAAACAATGTTTCTAAAATTTATTTTGCCTAAAAATAACCTTGTTTGTTTGCTAAGCATATAGGTTCAAGACCTCACCTACATCTATGATTCAAATGCAGTAGTTCTGGAGAAACGTTTGATAATGCACATTTTTAATAAATATTAAAAAGGGCTCTTATGCCAACAAAGTTTGAAGAACAGTGGTGTAGAGTAAGGCTCGGAGATCTTTCTATTTACAAAGCTAACACAGGTAGTTCAGGTGTTGGGAGAGACTTGTAAATATCTTACTTGGACGTTAATGTCTGACAATAGTGTCTAGAGTGTACAGCATCAAACTGTACTATAAATATTATGCCACTGAAATCTCAGTTTTTAATCCTGGTCATCCTCAGACACCTTGAACACTCCCTAAGAAGAAATAAAGAGCAGATTACCTTTAGTAAATAAGCTACTTTTGTGTACAAAGGGGGGAAGAAAAATGTCTATTTGTATTCATATTTGCTTGTACAGTCACTTGTGCTACAACACTTGTTTTCAAAATGTGAATTTGTTCCAATATGTTTGATATATTAGAGAACAATTTGAGCATAACGTGAATTTCATGTTTGCTTATGCATGAATTTCTCTGCAAGAAACACTAGGAAAACGCAGAAAACTGTATCCAGGGGAAGGAAGGGAAGTGGAAATAAACAAAATGGACAGGCTCACGTGCACACACACACACACACAGACCCCTCAAACCACTACCAGCTACAATGGTTCACTTCTCATGTCATGAACCACACCCATTCACATCTGGTGTTACAGCGTGCAATCTGATTTGGGGTTCCCCACCTTCCACTTCCCCAAATTCATACAACCCTTCAGATAAACCCCCACACTCTCCCACCCTCTCACTCGAGTGGGTGGGCCAGAAGAGAGTGGTGTTCATTCCCATTGGGAACTGTGAGCTCTTCTGAGATACAGAGAAATTTGCCATAGCATGTAGGCATTTCTTAGCCATTTAACAGATGTCAGATTGTGCTGCATTTTTCTTTGCTTTCTTTTTTATCTATTGCTGTCAAACCTTTTGAATGTTGTGCACTTAATCCCATAGTTAACTTAAGCCCCATATACTTTATTTTTTAGTTTTTAAAATGTTTTGAGTATAGCTTACACACAGCCATGTATTTTTTTAAATAAGCTTTATTTTGGGGGTGCCTGGGTGGCTAAGTGGGTTAAGCGTCCAACTCTTGGTTTCAGTTCAGGTCAGACAAAACTCCACCTGTTTGAAAACAAACTATTTACATAAATTGTCACTCTGCACTAGAGATTTTTCTTTTCTCTTCCACTTATTTCTTTATTAAATCACTTATTTATATGAGCGTGGAGGGGGGGTTTCTAGCCCTCTCTTGTAACAAGATATGCCAGGATCATCTTGTACATTTCCTCCCAGTCCTACAATTAGTCATTTCTCTAAGGACCCTGGGTTCCTTCTATTGGAGAATGGTATTAAAAACCAAGACCTGGGTCCTGGGTATGCTTGTTGCTACTGGGCTGTTCTTGACTGCAGCCGCTCTCAGCTGAGAGCAAGAAGAAAAATTGTGTGTATTAACCTGCATATGTGCACATATCTGTAAATATGCCTATGTGTAAACATCTGAGTCTATCTTAAGTGAAACATGAGTTCATACTGATATCACCGACCATAATACATCATCACAGGGATCATTCTAGCCTCGCTCACTTGCTTATCGGTAACCTCCCCGTGCATCAGTGAGAACTCTGGTTCCCATAATCTGCCATTCATTTACTTAATTGTTCATTTCCAGTATACATGAATAACAGTATCAGAATTGTTTACTCATATACACGTGGGAAATATTTTTTTTTATTGACCAGGGTATAGTCTATTTTACCTTGACTCTTAGAAACTTATTTCCAGGGGCGCCTAGGTAGCGCAGTCATTAAGCGTCTGCCTTCGGCTCAGGGCGTGATCCCGGCATTCCGGAATCGAGTCCCAGGTCAGGCTGCTCCGCTATGAGCCTGCTTCTTCCTCTCCCACTCCCCTGCTGTGTACCCTCTCTCGCTGGCTGTCTCTCTGTCACATAAATAAAATAAAATCTTTAAAAAAAAAAAAAAGAAAAAAAAAAGAAACTTGACTTATTTCCAGTTACTTAGGTCAGCAATTTCAGTGAAAGTGTTTCATACATTTGTAACGCAGTTAGATTGGTCATGATCCACATTCTATTTTGGTACCCCACACCTCCTAAATGATTTTTTTTTTAATTTATAGACATAAACGTTCACTCTATGTGCCGTCATGTTCTATGGGTTTTGGCAAATGCACATTGTCATGATGCATGTACTATGCTATCATACTTAGTCTCACTACTCTAGCAAATCCCCTGTGCTTCACCATTCAACACCCCTGCTCCCTGGAACTCTGGCAAACACTGAATTTTTTTTTTTTAAATTATGGCTATAGTTTTTCCCTTTCCAGAATGCCATAAAATTGGAACTGTAGATTATGTAAACTTCCAGTTGGAATTTTTGTATGTACCAATATTCATCAAAGAGTCATCTATGTATCTCTGTGGCATGATATTTCACACTTGAAATTGACAAAAAAACATCGTCTTGTCGGAATGCACCAGTTGTGTATGTATTCACTTGCTGAAGGACAACTTGGTTGCTTCCATATTTTGATTATCAAGATTCACAAACAGGTTTTTGTATGGATACACATTTCCAGATCGGGAGCGCAATTTCTGAATCGTATGGTAAGATTGTATTTACCTTTGTGACAAACTATGACATGGTCTTCCCAAGTAAGCGTATATCTATACATTTTTATAAGCAGTGAATGAGAGTTCCTGTTGTGCTTCATCTTTGCGGGAAGGGGTATTGTCAGTATTTTAGATTCTAGTCAGTTTAATAGATGTGTGATGGTATCTCATTGCTGTTTAAATTTGCTATTCTATAATGGAAAATCATGTTCAGTGTCTTTTCACATGCTTATTTGTCATGTGAATACCTTCATTGGTGAAGTGTCTGTTCAGATCATTTGCTCATTTTCAAATGGAGTTGTTTAGTTTCTTACTGATGACTTTTAGAATTTGTTTGTATATTTTGGATACAAGAACCTTACCAGGTACGTGTTTTGCAGCATTTTTCCTGCCTGCGTCTTTTTCCTACATTTTTTAAACAGCCTTTCACGTAAATTTTTTTTTATTTTAATAAAGCTCAATTTGGCAATATTTATTTCATGGAGTGTGCATTTGATGTTGTATCCAAAAATTCATTGCTAATCAATCAATCAATCAAGCTCATTGCCAAACTCAAGGTTACCAAATTTTCTCTTACATTATCCTCTAGAAGTGTTAAGAGTTTTGCATTTTACAATTACGTCTGTAATCAATTTGAGTTATTTTTGTGAAAAAGGTGAAAGCTCCATGCCAAGATTCTTTTTTTTTTGCATTCAACATCCAATTGTTCCAACATTGTGTGTTAAAAAAAAAAAAAGAAAACTATTCTTTCTGTATAGAATTGACTTGCTGCTTTAAAATAAATTAGCTCACTATGTTTGTGTAGATCTATTTCTGTTTTGTTCCACAGCTGTATTTCTGGGCTCGTTCACCTATACCACACTGTCTTGATCACTGTAGCTTTTTAATAGGTCTTGAAATTGGGTGATACCAGTGCAACTCTGTTCTCCTTTTTCATTTTTCTTATTCTGATTCTTTGCTTATTCGTACAAACCTTACAATCAGTTTGTCTATATCCACAAAAGAGCTTTCTGAGATTTTGATAAGGATTAAATTGAATCCATAGATCAAGTAGGAAAGAGTAAACATCTTAACAATATTGACTTTGGATACAGAATATTTCTTTAAGAAGACAGAGCAGGGGCACCTGGGTGGCTCAGTCAGTTAAGTCTCTGCCTTTGGCTCAGATCATGATCTTGGGGTCCTGGGATCAGTCCCACATGAGGCTTCCTGCTCAGCGGTCTGTTTCTCCCTCGCCCTTCTACCCCTCCCCCTTGCTTGTGTTCTCTCTCTCAAATAATAAATAAAATCTTGAAAAAAGAAAACAATATAAACTAAGAATGCAGTTTATCTCTCCATTTATCATATATTCTTTAATTTCTTTCATCAGAGTCTTATAGCTTTCCCCATATAAACTCTAAATAGTCCATTAGATTTATAACGTACGAATCACTTTTTTGATTCAAATTTTTTTCAAATTGTAAAGTCCAATTGTTCATTGTTGATGTATAGTAAGGCAATTAACTTTTATGTATTAAATTTGTATCCTGCCACCTTGATATATTTGCTTATAAGTTCCAGAAGTTTTCCTATTGATTCTTTGCGATTTTCCATGTATATAATGTACTCAGGGAACAAAGAAAGTTTTATGTCTTCCTTCCCAATCTGTATACATTTTATTTTATATTATTTTACTCCATTTTATTTTATTTGTTTTATTTCACCAGCTAGAACTTCCAGTATGATGTTGAATAGGAGTGTAAAGAGATAATATTTTTGCTTCCTCTCAACTTCAGTAGTAACTCATCCAGTCTGTTATCAGCAGGTATGATGGTGGCCGTAGGTATTTTTTGCAGACTTTCATGATCCAGTTTAAGAAGTTCTCTTCTATTCCTTTTTTGCTGGGACTTTTTATCATGAAGGGGTATTGGAGTTTTTCAAGTGCTTTTGCTGCATCAGTTGATACGATTTATGATTTTTCTTTAGACTATTAATGTGGTAGGTTATATTGATTTACAAATGTTGAACCAAACATGGAATAAATCCACTTGGCCATAATGTAAAATTCTTTCTATACATTATTAGATTTGATTTTGTGTCTATGTTAATGGCCTGTGTGGTTTTTTTTTTATTATGCCTTTATTTCACTTTAATATTGGAGTAATGTTAGTCTCATTGGATGTGTTAGGAAGTGTTCTCTCTGCTTTTATTTTCTGGAAAACATTGTGGAGAATTGCTATCATTTATTAAATATCTACCTCCTTTGTAAATTTAGGTAGTTTATGTCTTAAAACAATTTGGACTATTTCAACTTGGTAGACATAAAATTATTCATAGTATTCCTTTATTAACTTTCTAATGTCCAAGTTATCAATAGTGATGAGGTCTATTTCCTTTCTGATACCGATAATTTATGTCTGTTATTTTTATCTTGGTCAGCCTGGTTTGAAATTTATAAATTTTATTGATCTTTTCAAGATACCAAATTTTGTTTTTGCTGATTTTCTCTATTGTATTCCATTTTTAATTTCTTGGGTTCTGCTCTATTTTTTTAAATTAATTCTTCCCTTTTCCTTTTTTTAGGCTTAAATCACTCTCCTCTCCTAGTTTCTTATGGTGAAAGCTTAGGTTATTGATATTAAACCTTTCTGCCTTTAGATTTTTTCAGGTTTATTTTCTGGGCCAAAATGTAGTGTATATTGGTGAATGTTCCATGTGAACAAGAGAAAAATACATATTCTGCTCTTGCTGGCAGAGTAATATGTAAATTTCAATTAGATCAAGTTGATTGACAGTGATGCTTAGGTCAACCATATTTTATTTGATCTATCAAAAACACTGAAGTCTTCAACTGTAATCCTGAAACTTTTCTATTTTTCTCTGTAGTTCTACCAGATTTTTTTCCACCTATATTCAGCATTCTGACATTAGTTGAATCCCCATTTAAAGTAGTTATGTCTTTTTGTAGATTAGACACATTTATCATTATGTAAGGATCCTGCTTTCCCCTAATAATTTCCCTTATTCTGAAGTTGTTTTGTCTGAAATTAATATAGCCATTTCAGCTTAATTTTGATTGGTGTTATTATGGTATATCTTTTTTAAGCTTTTATTTTTACTAATTAGAATCTTTATATATAAAGTGGGTTTCAATAGACCTGTCTTGTGTTGGTTATTATTAGTGTTGTTGTTTATCAATGAATAATATTAATTATTAGTGATGTTTAATCAGTTTTTTTTAAAGATTTTATTTATTTGACAGAGATAGAGACAGCCAGAGAGAGAGGGAACACAAGCAGGGGGAGTGGGAGAGGAAGAAGTAGGCTCATAGCGGAGGAGCCCGATGTGGGGCTCGATCCCACAACGCCGGGATCACGCCCTGAGCCGAAGGGAGACGCTTAACCGCTGTGCCACTCAGGCGCCCCTAATTAGTTTTGTTGATTATTATATGAATCACTAATTTATTATTAATACTATTTTATTCACTCTGAAAAATCTCTGTTGTTTTTGTATTCTGACAATTCATTTTTAAAGTGATTATTTATGGACGTGGATTAATATCTACAATGAAAGTGTCTTCTATTTGTTGCATTTATTCCCCTCCTCCCTTTTTTTCTCTAGTTTTAAAGATGTATGCTCTATGATTCTATATTATCTCTTCTCTTGTCATATTAATTGAACTTTTGAAAAATGGTACTTTCCTTAGAACATCCAATATACACTTTTTTGAAAGATTTTACTTATTCATTTGAGAGAGAGAACATAAGCAGGGGGAGAGGCTGAGGGAGAGGCAGAAGCAGGCTCCCCACTGATGCAGGGCTCAATCCCAGGACCCTGAGATCATGACCTGAGCTGAAGGCAGACACTTAACTGACTGAGCTACCCAGGCATCCCCCAATATGCATTTTTTACTAATCTAAGTTCCTCATGCAGTAACACCACAGCACTTCACATGTAACACAAAGCCTTATAACAGAGCATTCTGAATTCTCCTCTCCCCTCTGCTATGTGATGGTTGTAATTCATTTTATTTATCCTTATGCTACAAGTGTAACTTAAACTTAAGTGGATGGTTCTACTACTACATTATAAGATGCTTTTCTTTCTTTTTTCAAATCAACTTTATTACCTATGATAGAATTTTGAGAAGAGGAATGTAAATAGGGCAGCCAGATAGATAATAAATGATAGATGATAGTATAAACCCCACGGCTCTAAAGTTTCTTTCTTCCTTGCAGGTCCTACTTGTTCTCTTTTAAAATCAGTAGCCTTCAGTTCCCTCTTCAGTATAATGGGAGTTATAATAGTACTTAGTATTTTGAAAATATACAATATTCTTGCAGTATAGTGCCCGATGGTACAGTGCCAAACACAAAATAAACATTATGATTATTACTATTTTTTAAAATATTTTATTCACTTATTTGAGATAGTGAGAGAGCACAAGCTGCGGGGAAGAGCAGAGAGGGGTGAAGAAGCAGGCTCCCCACTGAACAGGGAGCTTGAAGCAGAGCTTCATCTGATGATCCTGATATCGGATTTTTCTTGCCCCTAGCTTCTGGTGGGGTGGTCACGTGACTCGCGGGGGGGCACGTGACCCCCTGTGCGCCCCCTCCCCCCGCCTCGGACTGGATCTCTTTCTAAGATAGATAGATAGATGATAGAAAGAGGATAGATAGATGATGATAGATAGATAGATATAGATAGATAGATGATAGATAGATGATAGATAGATAGATTAGATAGATAGGTAGATCTTAAATTGCATGAGATTTTTAGTATTATTTTACCCATACTCTTCATTCCAATCATATGAGGCTATTAAAAGTTGATATTATTTTAGGCTGGCTTTTATCAAAAGCAAACGAGACAATGATTTAAGACCAAGTAATTTATTTGGGAGTTGATCTCAAAAAGCACTTCTAGAGGATGGATATGTGAGATAAGGAAGGAAAGGAAGCCAATACAGGTTGCATAAAAGATCAAGCTACCATGACAGACTATCCTCTTGTGGAACTCTGGGAGACAAATTGCAACACACCTTGGAGATGTCTCATCATGAATGCAAGGAAATTATGGTAATCATTACTGGCCGAGGGCTGTTGCCCAGAACACTAATTCCACATGCTGCACATATCAAGAAAGAGCCCTCAAAAACAAAACCAAAAAAGCCACAGATACTAGCCCTAAGATTCAATCTGCATGTACTAGAGTGGAGATTTGACTGGCCATGAGAGAGGCACCATTGCATGTGTTACAGTCACAGTCTTCGATGCTGTGCATCAAAGTGCATACTATTTTGTCCATCTAGAATATCCTGCTTATTTATTATTTAATTGTTAAATATAAAATCACTCTTCTTAACTCAAGACATACCTTCTGTGGAAGCTTTCATGATATAAGATCTTCATGATAATACATAACGTAGGTATTCTAATTTGCTGTGCTTTCTTCTAGAACACTATTTAAATTACTGGACTTTAATAATCAAGACTTTTCCATTACCAAAATTGACTCTAAGCTCCTTAAAAGCAGAGATTCCATTGTTGTAGGCCCAGAGTTTTTCATGGTACTTGGCACATAGTTTCTTCTCAACAACTATTAGTTAAAGAGATGTTTAACTGCCAAATCTTAAAAACGTTTGAGCACAATCAGGGCTGATGAAAATTATATTCACTGAATGCCTATTAAAAATATGTATCTGAGGTCTCAGTGTTTACCTTTCTTCACAAATCAGCATATACGCACTGCAATAAAATGCAGTTCTGTTTTGTGATCATTTTCAACAATCATGAAATGACTCTTTAATGAAAAAAAGGTAACTTTCTAAGCAATAAAGCAGGAATAATTTTGTTTTTCTTTTTTCCTATGCCATTCTCTGTCATTCTCTATTCCAAGAGCATACTCCCCTTTGTGTCACTTTATTCTATGTTATACCATTAATATCACTTGCAAAGGTTGAGATTAGTTCCTACTAAATAGATTAAAGTTATTCAAGCAGAGTCTTTATTATGCACAGAAGTGAAAAGCCCCATGGGAGCTCCAACCCAGCCATCATTTTAGCTTCTATTCTGAGTATAGGAGTTCTTTACATCCCATCAATGGAAATAATGTATCAAAGGACGCAATTCCTAGAAGCTAGCATTTACTACTTTTCCACATAAACCACTGCAAAATAAAATAACACAATCTTCTATAAGGAAGAAAAGAGGAAGACGTAGCTATAGATAATGCACTTTTTTTTTTTTTTTTGCCTGTTTAATGATAAACCTCTTCAGAGAATTACCAAACTACCATAGGGAACCCAGGTGAAAACAATGAACTTAGATAGATAGATAGATAGATAGATAGATAGATAGATATTAGTTTAGCTTATTGAGTTGGAATCCTATACTCTCTTTGCCCTTTCCATTAACTGTATCAAAGAGAAAACTGCTTTCTGGAGCCCTGAGTGGCTGTTAAATAAACATGTCAAATTTATGAAAAGAAAAATTGCAGTAACTATGCCCATCAATAGGCATAATTAAATCACATTTTTATTTTCATGATTTCTTTTTAAAGTACAGTCAGAATTACTTTGGGAAGAATTGTGGGGTTGGAATTTCAAAGATATTGAGGAGGGACTGCAAAATATTGATGTGAAATGAATTTAGATATTTCTTCATATTTTGAGGTTACATTTTACCCATACTCAGGATTGTTCAATCCTGTTGATTTTGTTTTCTCGCTAGATATTTTTAAATGTCTAACAGAGCTTAAATTTAATACCATACATTGACATCAGTTGTCACATACATTGTTACATAGTCCTTTAAAAATAGTGAATAAATCAAGTAGAACATTAATTACATGCTTAATTTATACATTCGAACATTAATTACATGCTTAATTTATACATTCTCCTTCAAAATTAAAAATGATATATTGCTTTTCTTTAAAGAAAAAGCAAAGAGATTCTCTTGTAAATCTTTAGCTCCCATTTCTTACCTCCTATATTCTCTAAAATTCAGACTTCTGAAAGTATAGCTATGAATTCTGCTAAAAATTAAGTGTTACACAAGTATATGTTAAATTCTGTCCAATATTTTTGTCAAGGGGAGATTAGTGAATTTACTTATAATGATCAACTTGCTAATACATAAAAATGCATTGTATGAATTCATTCAAGATTGGGTAGATTGTCAACAAAGATGGCCACGAAAATTCTATCCATCTTTGTGGCTTTATACCTCTTCTTTGATCAAAAGGTGGCGACTACTTCTGCTCCAGTTGAACCTGTTCTGGACTCACGATTTGATTTGACCATCAGAATATGGTAAAAATGATGAAGTGCGAGTTCCAGAATCTAGTTCCTAAGATACCTGTAATTTCTTTGCTTTCTGGAACCCAAATAGTGCCCTGTAATGAAGCTTGTCTAGATCTCTGGAGGCCAAGAAGCCACATGGAAGAAAATCAAGAGGCCCCCGCCAAAAGCCACCATCAATGCCAGGCATGTAAATAAGGCCATCTTGAGATTGCCAGGACCAGCTGCTCCCGTCTGCAACTTCACAAGTGAACACAAGAGAGACCATCTGACGAATTGCCCAGCTGAGACCAGTTAGCCAGCAGAGTCATGAATAACCATAAATTGCTTTTACTTTAAGCCGCTTTATTTTGTGATAACCTGTTTTGAAACAACACATAATTAATAAAAAGATGAAGGGAAAAACAAAGTACTTCTAATCTAAAACTAACTCATTCCACTTGATAGGAAGCATCACAGATTTTAGAAAAGTATTTTCTGTCACTTTGTTTTCTATTTATATCTTTCCATAATTAAGTTTCAAATACTTTTTTCTTTTGCAAAGTAAGACATAGCTGTGAAAGTAAATGGTAAGATCAATATATATCAAAGATTTTGAAAATATACAGCAATATATGATATATACAAAACCAAAAATATGTCAGTAAAACCTAAAACAAATTTTCTTCTCTGTGCTATTTAGAACAAAAATCTGTTTAACACTGACTGCAGGGCTAAACGCTGGATTGAACACCCCCTAGTTATGAGGTCACTTCTGGAAATACATTTCTATTTGGGAAATTAATATTGGAGAGAGGAGATGTGCCGTGTAATAAAACCTTGTAGAGAGTTATCACATCGCTGAAGCAGTACTTTTATCAAATACTAAAATAAAGTGGATTTTACAGTAAATTTTTTTCTGTGCTGATGTGTCACAGTAATACATGACTCATGCTATTATATTTGTCAAGATGAACACTTAGACCAAAAGTGTCCTAGTATACCTTCATGCCATCACACTTTTTCCATATATTAGTAATAAATGGAGACTCACATTGATTTCTAATATAAAATGTAAACAGAAGCTTTCACACTTGTTCTGGTCCTTAGACAAATATCACCTGTCCTTCTCAAGTCTGGGTGTTCATCAGAGCCTTCTGTAGAAGAATAAATCCCACAGGGTATTCTGATATGCTCTTAGGGCTGTGAACCACTGCTTCATATAATTGCTTCACTGCTAAAATCATTGCTGGTGGATTCTAAGTTAAACCATAAAGTCTCTTCTTATATTTTGGTAGTCAGGTGCTACACCAAGGCTTTCACATCATGAAATGTCTCCTTCAGAGTGGATACATTTGGAGTCTATGTGTCAGATGCACCTGGGATGTTTGTAAACATTTAAATTCTCAAGCCACTTCCACTACCTACTAAATCAAAATGTTTAGAGAAAGCCTGGCTATCTGTATTTTTAAACAAGTCCAGCTGCTTGCCATTCTCTCTCTCTCTCTGTTTCTCTTTAACAAAACCCTCAGCGATGCTTTCTGCCTGAACCATGCGTTTTGTCAGAGCTAATCTGCATATCACATTCAAGCTCGAGTCTTACTGAAGAATGGATTTTTTTTTTTTAAGATTTTAAATTTATTTGAGAGAAAGAGAGAGAAGGAGTGGGAGGGAGTTGCAGAGGGAGAGAGAGAGGGAGAGAGAGAATCTATAAATAGACTCAACAAACAGGGCTCCATGTCATGACCCTGAGATCATGACCTGAATGGAAACCAAGAGTCCAGCTTAACCAACTCTGCTACCCAGGTGTCCGCAAAGAATCAATGTGTAATATGAAAAGTCTCCCAAATACATTTTACTTTTCAGTGTTACTCTTTGTTGACTTACCCTTCTCATGTGGCACGGGCATACTCATGATGAGAGAGATTTGAGTTTGGGGGCTGCTTTTAGCTTTCCCTTCTACTTTCATGTTGTAGCATGCAGACCACTGCTACAGAACCCAGACACATGTCAGTGAGGAAGAAATCCTCCACTGATGATTCCTAACTGTGCAGAGGGACAATAACTCGTATTAGAGATAAACACTTACAAAGTGTAAAACTGCACTCAATGTGTTCTGAAATATGCCATGTTGCATATCCACTCCTTTTGTGGACTACTGCCTATTACAGAAACAATGGTGCAGCTGGTCTGATGAAGCTGACAGCACTGAGATATGCGAGAATATACGATGTGATGATTTTTTCTAGACTTCATCAGCCAAACATGAAGATAAATTATACTGTGGGAGCAGCTTTCCAACTGAAGAGTGTTTAAATTGTTAGTGTGAAGTTGAAACTTAATAATGCCAACATAGGAGCCAGGTTGTATTACTTGGTGATAGAGCTTGGGAGGATATATTCTAATCATTTTATTTAAACTTTCCAACTTCATACTGTGCATGAAATAGAATGAAATGGAAAAAAATATAACAATAAGAGAATGTACAAATACAAGAGATTTTTAAAACCAAAGCAGTACAACGGTCAGCTTTTCTACGAGAAGACAAGTATATCTGCTTTTTAAATGTAATCATGGAGTTGGAAAATAATCCATATACCATCTTGTTCTACCCCCAGCTTCTGGGAGGGAGAAGAGAAATTGAGAAGACTTTGCCATTATTTTTCTGTGGGATCTTAGGCAAATCATGTATCTCTCTGCCCTGCAGTTTCCTTTTATGTGAAGTTAGATCATTAAATGAGATGAGTTGGGAGCCCTCAATTTTGGAGAATTTTGTTGATAACCTGCAGATATTTAGTGTACATAGATGTGTGTATAAATAAGCTACTTAGGGGCAGCTGTATGGCTCAGTGGCTTAAGTGTCTGCCTTTGGCTTAGTCGTGATCCTGGGTCCTGAGATTGAACCCCACATCTGGCTTCCTGCTCAGTGGGAAGCCTGCTTCTCCCTCTCCTTCTGCCACTCCCCCTGCTTGTGCTCTTTCTTTCTCTATCTCTCTATCTCTGTGTCAAATGGATAAATAAAATCTTGAAAATAAATAAAAATAAATAAATAAGCTACTCATAAAAACAACTAAATTCTATCCTTACAGCATTTAAGATAGAAAAATATTCCATACCAGCTCAATAAACTATTATTTTTATCGAGAGCTTTTTATTTGCCAGTCACCATGTTAAACTATTGATATGCATTTTCTATTCTTAACATTCAGTACAACATTAAGTGTAGTTTTATTATTTTTCCATTTTAACATAATGAAGCTGAGGCTTAAAGGGTATAATTTATCCAAGATCTTACAATTAATTGGTAATAGTTGGAGCTTAGATACCCTAGGGATTGTGACTATGCATTGTGGTTTTAATGATTGTGCCATGATTAAAAAAAAAAAAAAATTGCACCTTACTTTGTGTGTGGTGAATTCCAGTGTCAGAAAAATAAAGTTGTCTGTATATTCTCTAATATGTGCTTGTTGGAATAGATTCCAAATCACACTGATTTCCCCCTCTTTGCTACGTGCTCTTATTCAAAGGTTAGTGTCTGGCAGGCATGTCCTGAAAAAGAAAGTAATGAGAGGGGATTAACTCTACCAGATATGTACACATTTTGCAAAGCCTCTAAAATTAAAACAGTGTAGAGCCATGTGAATTGATAGAGCAATGCAATGGAATAAAGACTCAGAAAGAGACGCAAGAACACTTGAAAATTTCAGCTAGGATAAGATTGCCCTTTCAAATGATGCAAAATAGATGAACTTTTCAAAAAATGGTATTGGGACAACTGTAGAGACATTCATGCAAAGAAAAATTGGATCCACAACACACACCAGACAACAGAATAAACCTCAATAATTTCAGTAATCTAAATGTAAAAGTAAAATCATACAAGCATGCAAAGTAAGCAAAAAACAATTTGTTATCTGCTATTATAGTTAACTTTTCTAAATTGGGCTGAGAAATCCAGAAAAAAAAAAAAGTATTGATAAATTGGCTCCACCAAAGGGGAAGGGAAATGTTTTGAATAAAATACTAGAAGGAAAAGGAAAAGATAATTACAAACTGGGAGAAAATATCTGTAACTTGTATCTCAGAGGTAAAACTCAAAAAATCAAGAAGGTAAAGATTAGAAGTCCCTTTAAAAATTGTGCAAAATACTACACAGCTCCCAGAGATTAAAATATTCAAATAACCCATAAGCATCTGGAAAGATGTTCTGATACAAAATAAATAAATTTCTACAGAGATATAATTATTTATATTTCAGATTGGCAAAATCCAAAATCTTGTCAACATACTCTCTTTAGGCAGATGAGGGAAAAACTAGCTCTCTTAAAATGCTCCTGAGAATGGAAAAGAAGCAGATCTTATAGGAATGAATTTGGAAATATTTAACAAATATTCGTGGCCTTTTATTATTTTATCCCAGCATCCCACTTTTAGAATTTCATCTTGAAAATATTATGCCAAAATTACCAATAACTTATATGCCAAGTTATTTGTAAAAGCAATATATTGAAAACAACACAAACATCCATCTACAAGAGATTGGTTGAATATACTCCTGTCCATACACACAATTAAATACTAACAAATCATTTTTAAAAAATGAATGAAGAAGGTTTATTATTTTTCAAATTTGTGATGAATTGTTCTCTCCTTCACTCTCCAATAAAACATATTTTAATTGTTATCCCAGAAGAAAAAAAGTAAACCTTATAATTTTCCAAATATATGCTTCCATCTTAGCTGTAGGTATATATATTTTTGCATTGGACAAGAAAATCCAGGGGGGCAATAAGTGAAATGACAAAGAAATCTACTTCTTAGATATTTACAAGTGGTGTGGAAAAACCAATTATATTACAATAAATCTTAAGGTAAAATCTAATTTAAATTTAAATCACAATGACTTTTGACAGATATAGATAACATGCTAGCAAATTTAAATTGTGATTTTGTAGTTTTTCCCATTAACTGAATCAGTTCTGCCTATGTTCACGGATTCAGAATATTTCCAAAAATTATCTTCTATCTGTATTTAGTCTCTATTATTTTACCTTTGTGTAAATAAGAGTGCAATAAGAGATATAATAATTATTCCGAAAATGTAAATATAATTAAAATAGAGTCAAATTTAAGGTTATGTTAGAAATACTTAAAACTATTCACAGTAAGAAATTAAAAGAATTTTTATCGATAAAAATAGCTTTTGCTTGTTTTAAATTTCACAGAAAGAGGAAACAGTCCAGTTTTATTAAACTACTGTAGAATGATATCAACAAAATGGTTAAGTGAGGAACTCCAAAATTCATCCTTCCATTAAATCAACTGAGAGACTGGCAAAACCATCAGAATCACTTTTTTTGGAACTCTGGAAATTACCAAAAGCAGCATGGGAAGCACTTATTCAACAAAATGACTGAAGCACAGTAAAAACAGCGAGCTTTTTGTTGTTTTAATTTGACCTTATTTCCATCCTCCATACTTCAACTCAGTGGTAGCCTTGAAAACAACAGTGATAGCTGTGAAAATACCACAGTATGGGGACCAGTACAGAATAATGTCCTAGAAACACATATGGAACCTAAACAGACAAAAAGAGAAACAGAAAATCAGAATAGATCTATATTTAGTAAAAAGGCTGAGTCTGTAATCAAAAAACTTCCAATAACAAGAAAGTCCAGGACCAGAAGTTTTCACTGGTGATATCTACTACATGTTTAAAGAAAAATTATCTTAAGTCCTTCACAAACTCTTCAAAATAGAAGAGGGATGCTTGCTAACTCAATCTACAAGGCTAGCATTACCCTGACACCTACCGAAAACATCACAAGAAAATAAAATTACAGATCGATATCCCTTATAGATATAGATACAATAATCCTCAACAGAATACCAGCAAACATATTAGAATGATTATACACCAAGACCAAGCGAGATTTATACCAGAAATTCAAAGTTGGTTCAACCTACAAAATCGATCAGTGTAATATACTGTGCTACTATAATAAAGAAAAAAAGTGATCATCTCGAAGGATGCAGAAAAAGATTTTGAAAAAATCCAACACCCTTTCATGATAAATACACTCAACAAATTAGAAGTAGAAGAAAATTCTTACCTTGATAAAGGGCATCTACAAAAAACCCACACTTCCCATCATACTTAATTGTGAAAGACTTAAAGCTTTCACCTAAGATCAGGAACAGTACAAGAATGTGTGTTCTAACTACTTCTATTTAACATTGTGCTAGAAGTTCTAGCCAGAAAATGAGGTAAGGAAAAACAAAACAAAAGACACCCAAATTGAAAAGGAAGAAGTAAAAATATACCTATTTGCAAATTGCATGAGCTTATATATGGAAAATCCTAATAAATTCATACATTTAAAAAATTTATTAAATCTAATAAATTCAGCAAAGTTGTAGGATTCAAAAAAAACATACAAGAATCAGTTGTATTTCGATATGCTAAAAATGAAAAACTCAAAAATGAAATTAAGAAAATTAAAAAGAATTAAATATTTAGGATTAAATTTAACCAGGGAAGTGCAAGAGTTGTACACCAAAAATAACCAAACAGTCCTAACAGAAATTAAAGAAGTGATACATAAATGAAAAGACATTTGTGCTCATGAATTGGAAAACTTAGTATTGTTAAATGAAAATACTCCCCCTATTTATTAATGAATCCAATCCCTACAAAATTCCAACTACCTTTTTGTAGAAATCAGTAATATGATTCTAAAAAATCCTGAAAAAGAAGAACAATGCTGGAGGACTCAGTTCACAAATTGAAAACTTACAAAACAGTGTGGTATGAGCATAAAGAAAGAAAGATCAATGGAATAGTTTGGAGTCCATTAATAAACCCATAAATATATTTCCAACTCATTTTTGGCCTGATATGCCAAGGCCATTCAATAGGGTGAGAATAATCATTTCAACATATGGTGCTAGGATGATTGGATATTCAAATGCCAGAGCATGAAGTTGAATTCTTTTCTCACATCATATACAAAAAATTGACTTAAAATTGATCGACATCTAAATGCAAATACTAAAAAAATAAAAGTCTTAGAAAAAGAGATAATTCTTTCTGACCTTGGATTAAGTAATAGTTTCTTAAATATGACCCCAAAAGCACAACGAGTAAAAGAAAAAATAGATTAATTGGATTTATCAAAATGAAAGAGTTTGTGCATCAAGAGGCATTACCAAGAAAGTAAAAGAACAACCCACAAAATGAGATGAAATTTTTGCAAACAGTATATCTCATAAAATCCAGACTACGTAAAGGATTCTTAAATGCATATTAAAAAGACAACTCCTTTTTTTTTTTCTTTTTAAATGGGTAGAGGACATGAATAGATAACGTTTCCAAAGGAGATACACAAATTGGATCATGAAAAGAATCTTAATATCATTAGTCATTAGGGAATGGAAATCAAAACCCTATTGAAATATCATTTCACGCACACTAGGGTGGCTATAACATATAAATGGAAAATAACAATTGTTGGTGAGGATAGGGAGAATTGGAGCCTTCATACTTGGCTGGTGGAAACGTGAAATGGTACAGCCACTGTGGAAAATAGTTAAAGGGAGGTACAGTTACCATATAACCTAGGAATTCCATTTCTAGATATCCAGAAAAATCCAGGAGAATCACAAACAAAACTTGTACAGGAGTGTTCATAGCAGCATTAGCCTCAATAGCCCACAAATGGAAACAACCCAAATGTCCATCATCTTATGAGTAGATAAATACAATGTGGTATATCTATTTTATTGATTAATTAACCATGAAAGGGAATGAAGCACTACCTGAAACTAATGGAACATTGTGTGTCAACTATACTTCAATAAAAAAAGAAAAAATAATTCTGAACTCAAGGAAAAAATAAATGTGGGGGGTTGAAGCACTGAAATTTGCGACAATGTCCATGCACCTTGAAAACATTAAGCTAAGTGAAAAAAGCCAGACACAGAAGGCCACATATTGTATGATTCCGTTTACATGAAATGTCCAGGATTGGCAATACTCTAGAAACAAGAGATAGATTAATAGATACCAGGGGAAAGGAGGAGGAGGAAATTAGATGGTGTCAGTTTTCTATTTACCAATATTTATATGAACATTCAGTGATGCAAATACTCTGGAAATAGATAGTAGCAATAGCTGTGCTACACTGTAAATATTTTTAAAACCACTGAATTATAGGGGCGCCTGGGTGGCGCAGTCGTTAAGCGTCTGCCTTCAGCTCAGGGCGTGATCCTGGCGTTCTGGGATCGAGCCCCACATCAGGCTCCTCCACTAGGAGCCTGCTTCTTCCCCTCCCACTCCCCCTGCTTGTGTTCCCCCTCTCACTGGCTGTCTCTATCTCTGTCAAAAAATAAATAAAATCTTTAAAAAAAAAAAAAACACTGAATTATGCACCTTAAAATTATTTAAATGGTGGATTTTATGATATATAAATTTTGTGTCCATTAAAATGGTATTATTTTATATGTGACATAAATTACATTTTTGTCTCATTTAAACTACATAAATTTATGTATTTCTTTATTTAAATTAAAAAGATGAAATAGGATGAACAAAATATGCTTGAGATCCAAGTTACATTTGAAGAAAATAAATTTTTAAGTATTGATGGACTATTCTATAAACTTTTTAAATTTAATTTCTAAACCCCTTTGCTTTCCTAAAGTTGAATACTTTCGTGCTTGAATCATGCTTTCACATAGTGCATTCATCAGGCTGAGAAAGACCTAATTCCCATTGCTAATTCACTTAAAACTAAATTTCTGAATGAGGATAGATCATCTGAGATAATGAGATATAACAATGCAAAAAAATAACGACAAAATTCTCTCTCTCTTTTTCCATTTATACTTTCACAGATCATCTCTTTTGGAAGGTGTCTGTGGTCACTGCTGCTTATCTGATCTTTCTTCCCATGCCAACATCCATTCTTCAGTTCATGAGCTTCTGCCAAAACTGAATTCACCTAACTCTAGGGTTGGGCAGGTAACTAAGGGCTGGGCAATCCGAGCAATACAGTATACTGGCCCTATGATTAAGTCATGAGCGAATGTGTTTCAAGCTGAGGCATTAATAGCAATTAGCATTTTGTTTAGAATGTGACTCTAAACCTGTGCTGTCAAATACTGTGGGCAGTATCCCAATGTGACTAGTTTAAATTGTAATTAATTAAATTTAAATAAGATTAGCGATTTCGTTTCTCGGTCACACTAGCTATACTAGTCAAGTGCTCAATAGCCACAGTTGCTTGGCTCTCATGTTAGAGAGTAAATATACAAAAACATTTCCATCATTGCAGAAATTTCTATTGGACAGTACTACCACAGTTCATCTAAACCAGCATTGTTCAAAATAAATATTGGTAGTTTAAAATTATAGCACAATAAAAAAGTAAAAAGAAACAGCTGAAATTATTTTTAATAAAACATTTGACCTAATAAATCCAAAATAGTATCATTTTAACAGGTTATCAGTATAAAAAATTTTAATGAAATATTTTGCATTATTTTTTTATAATAAGGCTTCAAAATCTGCTATGTATTTTACTTGGAGCATACCTCAATTTGGATCGGCTGCATTTCAATTGTCCAATAGCCACATGTGATTAGTGGCTACCATATTGGATGAAGTAGATCTAGAGTTGAAGCAGGATTTTTCAATTTGAGCATCATTGATATTTTAGGATGGTGGTAAGCCATATCCCTGGCCTTTACTCACTAGATGCCAATAGTTTCAAACCCAGTTGTGACTAACAAAATAGGTACAGACATTGCCAAATGTCCCCTGGGAAGCAAAATTGTCCCCACTCAAGAACCACAGCTCTAGAGAAAGGACTGTTCTTCTTTCTGGAATCATTATCCATAAGAACAATGTAAAACTTGAGCTACTTGGGTAACCAAGTGGAAACTGAGAAAAAAGACAATAGAACAGGAGACAGAGCACAGAAGTGGGTAATAAGATTTCAGTCCATGGCACCTGGGGTGGTCAGTCGGCTAAGGAGCCGACTCTTGATTTCAGCTCAGGTCATGATCTCAGGGTCTTGGGATAGAGCCCCACTCGGGGCTCCATGCCCAGCGTGAGTCTGCTTCAGGATTCTCTATCTCTCTCTCTCTTTCCCCCTCTCTCTCTCGCTCTCTGCCCTTCCCCCACCTCTTTCTCAAATAAATAAATAAAAATATTTTTAAAAATTTTGAATATGATTTCATTACTTAATGAATGCCCTTATGCCTCTGGACATCGCAGTGACATAAACCAATATATTTCTTTCCTTAACTTAAGCCAGTTTGGGGGTGCCTGGGTGGCTCAGGGGTGCCTGGGTGGCTCAGTTGGTTAAGTGACTACCTTCAGCTCAGGTCATGATTCTGGAGTCCCAGGACCAAGTCCCGAACCTGACTCCCTGATCAGCAGGGAGTCTGCTTCTCCCTACCCCCCCTCATGCTCTCTCTCTCTCTCATTCTCTTTCTCAAATAAATAAATAAAATCTTTAAAAAAAAACCCCAAAAACCTAAGCCAGTTTGATTGGCTTTTCTCCAATTTGCAACTGTTATAATCCTAAAAGATCTGTCATTACAATCTAAACACATAAAATACACTCATTAGTATTTCTACCTCAAAAAGCAAAGAAGATTAATTCTTCCTCCCATATGCTTTATGATAGCTTTCAATTTCCTTCCCAGAGTCACCCCATATAGAATGAAAGCTATTTTTTTGCACACTTTATGTTTCAGATAAATATATGCAATTGGAAGTCTTGATAGAACTTTTTGCTAAGGTATGGGCATTAACTTTGTCTATTGTTAATAAAATTCATTCATCAAAACTCTATGATAAGATGGGCTGCTTGTATAACTTTCATCAGCTATTGCTTTATTTTGATTCTCATATTTTCAAAAGATGAAAATTATGCAGCCAATGTGGCAGTTCCCACTGGGAGTAAAATTGTAGTATTCTTTATGTGATTCTCTTCCTTTTTATCTGAGCTTTACTCAACAATAGTGTCACCCTTGGATGAAGCTAAAAAAATCAAGATACAATCTAAATAAAGCTTTCATCATGGTGTGAACATGAGTCACCTCCCCTGTATGGTGTTTTGGGAAAGATGCTGTGGATTTTTCTGACAAGGATCTGCTTAATTGCCATTAAAAAGTGAAAACACTTCTTTGAAACAAATCTAGATAAAATAAGAATTCTTCAAAGAGGTGAAGAAGGATGAAAGTCAGTTTGACTTGTACAAGGAAATTTTAGCTTAATTACACCACCTCTTACGTCAGTTTTGGGTATTTTAACTAAGTCACATGATTCTCTCTCCACACAAATAAACTCAGCCAACACATTCATGTACACGTACTGCTCAACATAGAAATTTTCAGACCATTTTTCAAAAGATGCATTAGAAAAAAGTAGTTTAGGGGCTCCTGGGTGGCTCAGTCAGTTAAGGTCTGCCTTCAGCTCAGGTCATGATCCCAGGGTCCTGGGATTGGATCTCAGGATCAGGTCCTGGGATCAAGTCCCACATTTGGCTTCCTGCTTAGTGGGGAGTCCGCTTCTCTCTCTCTCTCTCTCTCTCTCTCTCTCTCGCACGCGCGCGCTCTCTCCCCCTCTGCCCTTCCCCAGTGCTTGTTCTATCTCTCTTTCTCTCAAATAAATACATAAAATTAAAAAAAAAAAAAGAAAAGAAAAAAGTAGTTGAGAATGTTCTGAATAAGATACAATGAGTGTCATTTTCTCTTCTTAAACTTGATGTATCTCTATCTGCCCAGAGGCCAGCACATCTCCAGGCATTTCATTTCTTCACTCATATACTCAGGCCTTTTACAGAAGAAAGTGAATATACAAAGAATCTGCATAGAGGTATGACCAGAAATAGCCTTTTAGGTCAGTTCATGGTCCCAAAAGAACTGACAATAGACAAAGCAAATTAGTAGAACCTTTCTTCGCCAAGGAAAACCCGCAAGCATTTTGCGATGAAATAAAATCATGTCATTCCAGTGACTTCCATAATGGTTAAAAATTTGGTTATTTCATTCCGACAACTGACCTCCTTTTTGGAACGGCTTAGTGAAAAAGAAATAGCGTAACATTTAAAAAAAAAATTAGAAATGTTTAATGACAATTGCAATAAAGGCGATACCATATTATAAGTTTAAAGAATTTCATGTTTTAATAATACTTTTTTTAATGTGGTAAAACATAAATAACATAAAATTTGCTAACTTAAATATTTTAAGTGCACAATTCAGTGGTATCAAATACATTCATACCGCTGTGCAATTATTACCAACATCCATCTATAGAAGTCTTTTCATTTGCAAAGCTCAAACTATACACATTAATCAATTACTTCCCATCCGTTCCTTCCCCCAATCCCTGTTAACACCTTTCTACTTTCTATGAATTTGACTATTCTACACACCTCATGTAAGTGGAATCATATAATATTTGTCTTCTCGTGCTTGGATTACTTCACTTAACATAACCCCAAGGTTCATCCATCTTGTAGTACATGTCAGAATTCCTTTTATTTTTAAGGCTGGTTAATATTCCATTGTATGTATATACCACATTTTGTTCATCCATCAATGAATATATGCATTGCCTCCATGCTTCAGATAATGTAAATAATGCTGTTATGAACATGAGTGTGCAAATACATTTTTGAGACTCTGCTTTCAATTATTTTTGGTAGATACTAAGGAATAGAATTGCTGGATCATATGGTGATTCTATTTTGAATTTTTTGAGGACTCACCATACTTTCTTCGTAGCAGCTGTTCCATTTTATTTTTTTTTTTGAAAGATTTTATTTATTTATTTGACAGAGATAGAGACAGCCAGCGAGAGAGGGAACACAAGCAGGGGGAGTGGGAGAGGAAGAAGCAGGCTCATAGCGGAGGAGCCTGACGTGGGGCTCGATCCCAGAACGCCGGGATCACGCCCTGAGCCAAAGGCAGACGCTTAACCGCTGTGCCACCCAGTCGCCCCAGCTGTTCCATTTTAAATTCTCCCCAACACCACACAAGAGTTCCAAAACCTCTGCATTCTTGCTGACACTTGTTATTTTCTGTGTTTTGTTTTTTTATGTAGTAACCATCCTGAGAAGTGTGAGTGGTATCTCATTGTAGTTTTGATTTCAGTTTGTTCAATGATTAGTGACGCTGAAGATCTTTTTATGTGTGTATTGGTCGTTTGTACGTCTTCTTTTTAAAAAATGTCTATTCTAGTTCTTTGCTCATTTCTGAATTTTTTTTTGTTGCAATTGTTGTTGACTTTTGGAAGTTCTCTACATAGTCTGAATATCAATCACTTACCAGATTCATGACTTATAAATATTTGCTCCCATTCTGTGGGTTGTTATTTTACTCTGTTGTTAGTACACTTGACATTTGAAGCCCAAAGTTTTTTTTTTTTAATTTTCATAAAGTCCAATTTATCTATCCCTTTTGTTGCCCGTGCCTTTGGTATCATAGCCAAAAAATGCCAAATCCAGTGCTGTCAAGCTTTTGCCCTATGCTTTTTACTAAGAGTTTTATAGTTTTAACTCTCATGTTTAGGTCTTTGATGTATTTTGAATTGTATTTTGTACACAGTATATGGTAATGGTCCAATTTTAATCTTTTTTATGTGGATGTCCAGTATTCCTAGCACAATTTTTTGAAAAGACTGTCCTTTCCTTATTAAATTGTCTTGACAATTTTTATGAAAATCATTTAACTATCTATATAAAGGTTTATTTGTGGACTCTGTATTCCATTGCTCTATATAACTGTCTGTCATTGCAAACAGGTCTACATGCCACTGCCACTATGTTTTGACTGCTACAGCTTTGTAGTAAGCCTTAAAATTAGGAAGTGTGAGAATGGGTTTTGAGATTTCTTGAGAAGAGAAAACTAAGAAACAAACAAACAAAAACACTTGACATTTTATTATCCGTAACAATCTCACTAAGACAGGTAAAATGCTGGATTAAATGTAATGAGGGTGTGTGTGAGGATATATTTTTAATTACCAACATCATAGTTATAATGGTAATAATTCATAGTAGGTATGTAAATTAGGTAGGTGAAAGTGAGAATTAAAACATTGAAAAACACTTTATTTTTTTAACATTTAAATGATTTTTTATTTTTTTTAATTTTTTTTTTTTAAAGATTTTATTTATTTATTCGACAGAGATAGAGACAGCCAGCGAGAGAGGGAACACAAGCAGGGGAGTGGGAGAGGAAGAAGCAGGCTCATAGCAGAAGAGCCCGATGTGGGACTCGATCCCGAAACACCGGGATCACGCCCTGAGCCGAAGGCACACGCTTAACGACTGCGCTACCCAGGCGCCCCTAAATGATTTTTTAAAACAAAATAAAAAATTCTGCCATTCTCAATCTTCGTGGGTGTGTGTGTGCTGAAGGCTCAAGCCAATTTTCTTCTACATTTTCTCAAAGTATAATGTAATAAATATTTATTACGTAAAATTTTTTCAGGTCCACATAAAGAAAAACTGACCATGTCAAATTCAGTCTCTCTTCGCTGATTACTGAGAGACTAAAATGAGCTAGGGCAGAAAGGGAAGGATGACCCAGGTGTCTGAAACTGGCTTTCCTTTGAAAGGAGTAACAGCCGTTTTTGTTGCTCCTAGAAAAGTGAATGTTAACTTTTGCTTGCAAAAGGAAGAGATTTTTACATTCTTATAAATAAGCTTTCTAAATTAATCTATTTTTTATTATTTCATTGAATTTATTGATCATTTTAGTGAATCTTTGAAATTAAGCTCCAAGTAGTGATGAGTTTGGAACCAATAGCATATTTTAAATATTATTTATAAAACATGTTTAAACTTATGGAATAGTTTTTTAATACATTGGAAATGTTTCAGAGTTGATCCAATTTTATGTTCCTTTAATGTAAAATTTATTTCACTTTCTAGGTTTTCATGCATGCTTCTAGTTGAGGAAACAAAATGGTTTTCACACATGTAGAGTTACATTTATTATATGTCATCCACCATATTCACAATATGGAAACTCAAATACATCAATTCACCAAAAGTTGTATGATGGAGAGTTTTATATGCATTCAACCAGTTTTAGGTAAAACTTTATAATTAAAAATAACAAACATAAATTGACCTCTGACTGTATCTAGGAGCCTAATAGATTTAATGTATTATCTATAGGTGGTTATTAATGATAGGCAGCATTGTTTTTATAACAAACAAAAGAATGATTGGCATTGCATCACTTCAACATTTAAGTCAGTGCAGGAAAGAATGGGCCACTTATTACAGTCAATCAACTGTGGTTGGCTGTTAAGAGCATGCCTTTTATCAGATGAGACAGTAATATGAATTGATAATTAGATTCTAATATGTGCTATATAGAGAGTGTACGCTCAAAAGCTTTCCAAGTTCAAAGAAGGGAATGAATGAGGGGTATTGAGTTTATGGAAAGCTTTGTCAAGGAGGCGATTTTTGAAATAGGCTTGGAAGAAATGACATTTTCTACAACCCCTTTTTTCTCTAAAACTTTATCATTCTACTCCTTCCAGCCTACATCCTATGTTTTAGTTGCTTCCCTTTATGTGGTTTCTTAGATCCTCCAGAATGACCACAGATCATACTCGATGCTTTCATAACACATTTGCATATATTACATTATATTGTAATTTGAGTTTTAATGTCAATCTGCCTCATCACGCTGACTTCCCTGAAGACCACGGAAGGAGGTTTTGTTAATTTATGTAGCAACAGCATGTGAAACAATGTCTGTGCCAGCACTAAGAAGAATGGATAAATCAATTAATATATCATATATTCCCAGATGGAGAATTGGGGGAAAGCATATTCCTGAAAGCTGTAATAGCACCAACAAAATGTAAGAGAGAACATAGCAAGAATAATATTGTGAAACTAGAGTTTAGCATGGATGGAAGTGTCTTACATTGTTCTACTTTTGATTTTTCCAGATTTTATCAGTTCTATACTACTTATATATAAGTTTCATTTATTTATTATCTCTCATCTAATTAGATCATCAAAGTAAGGATATAGTTCTCTCTCCCTTTCTTTCTCTCTCTCTCCTTGATTTTTTGCCAGAGCCAAGAATAATGTCAAAGGTGATCTCATTTGGGCAATATTAGAGTTGAAATTCAAGCTCAGGTCTCAGTTATTCATAAAGTAATTTTCCAAAATCAACATTCAAAAATGGACATAATAACTAATGATATTCTTTAAAGTTCATTTCAACTACAATTGTATATTGAGGATTTAACATTTGCAAAATAACATAAATAATAATAAAATGTAGAAAAGTGAACAGAGTAGAATCTATTCTCTTGAGTTACTCATAGTCTACTATGTAATTCAGGCAATTACAGATCTCATTATAAGGTAGAGAGCTATTAGTTATGACAGAGATAAGAAAGTATTTTCTTGAAGCATGGGATTCAATCCTGTTTGGGGAGGCTGAAGAAGGATTTGTGGATGAAAATTTAAATAACTTCCTTCTTTGAAAAATAAAATAATAATAAACAATAAAATCCACATTCTCTAAGCTTAGCACTAAACGATTAATTTCCACATAGAGAGAGAAAGTTAGGTGTAGATACATATGCAGGTTACATTTTTAGCACCTGAGGTTCAACATTCAGTTGTTACCTGACAACATTTATTGTTTTTCTGGAGTGAAAAATAAGAAATACCCTATGGAAAAACAAATCATGAGGGACAGTCTTGCCTAAAACTTTTAACTTACCATGGTTGTGTGAATTTTCTCCCTTCATTGGAAAGTTTTCAAAGGCATTGATTTTACTGTTTCTTTTTAAGGGAGATGATTCCTGTGTCTTTAATTTTAGCCATACTGACAGGTAACAGATGTTGGTAAGGATGTGGAGAAAGGGAAATACTCTTACACTGGTAATGGAAATGCAAACTGGTGCAGCCACTCTGGAAAATTGTATGGAGTTTCCACAAAAAGTTAAAAATAGAACAACCCTACAACCTAGCAATTGCACTACTATATATTTACCCAAAGGATAAAAAATACTGATTTGAAGGGGCCCATACACTCATGTTTATAGCAGCATTATCAACAATAGCCAAATTATGGAAACAGTCCAAATGTCCATCAACTGATGAATGGATAAAGAAGATGTGGAATACACACACACACACACACTCTAGAATATTACTAAACCATCAAAAACAGTGAAATCTTTCTATTTGCAAGGACAGGGATGGAACTAGAGTGTATTATGCTAAGAAAAATAAATCAGTCAGAGAAAGACAGATACCATATGATCTCACTCATATGTGGAATTTAAGAAATGGAACAGATGAACATATGGGAAAGGAAAAAAGAGAGAGAGGCAAACTGTAGAGACTCAACTACAGAGAACAGACTGAGGGTTGCTGGAGGGGAGATGGGGGAGGATGGGCTAAATGGGTGATGGGTATTAAGGAAGGCACTTGTAATGAGCAGTGGGTGTTATATGTAAGTAATGAATCACTAAATGAATTAATGAAACCATTATTACACTATATGCTAACTAACGAGAATTTAAATCAAAACTTGATACAAAAAATTTTTTTAAATGATAGTTCCTTTATAGAGAAGAAAATTCCAAAAACAAAAACATGGGGTAGACATTTCAATCTCAAGAACACCAGACACAAATGCACAATTGTGCAAAGGAAATATTGTCAAATGGAGATGATTCTGAGTTTGCAGTGTGGAATAAGTACTCTAGTGTGTAATGTGGAAGATGGAGAACAGACTAAGACAAGGGTCTTTAGTGTCTTATTGATATGTTGGATTTGGTTAAACAAGCCATGGGGAGTTAGAAAAATATGGCAATCTGTCTTCAGTGTGAAGGATGGATTGGAAAGATCAGAAAATAGAAGCACAGATCCTCAAGATAATATGCAAGAAATTACTACCCAAACCTAGGGCAACAGAAAAGAAGTCATGAGTGTAAGAGTTCTGAGTTGTAAAAACAATAAAATCACAGAAGCACTGAAGAGTGGAAAGAGATGTAGCTGGGCTTCTTCTGCATTATACCTAGTAAACTCCAGAGAGACAACATTAACCTAGAAAAGATGTCAGGGCTAAATTATATAATGAAAACATCTCAAAGATTTATATAATAATCAAATGGAGCTTTGCAGATCCAATTAAAATAACCAAATCTCAATGTAACATGGAAAATCAAAATCACAAACACTATGAACCTGACAAAGAATTTTCTTTCTAAAATCCACCACAAAGATTTACAGTTAAAAATAGCAAAACTAATTTTAAAAGAAGGAGAGTGTGTGTCTTAAAACCCCAAATATGTGGGGGCACCTGGGTGGCACAGCGGTTGAGTGTCTGCCTTCGGCTCAGGGCGTGATCCCGGCGTTATGGGATCGAGCCCCACATCAGGCTTCTCCGCTATGAGCCTGCTTCTTCCTCTCCCACTCCCCCTGCTTGTGTTCCCTCTCTCGCTGGCTGTCTCTATCTCTGTCGAATAAATAAATAAATAAATAAATAAATAAATAAAATCTTTAAAAAAAAAAAAACCAAATATGTAAATCTATACTCTATCTTAATGGAAATCTTAATAGTAGAAAAGGAATAAATAAAATAAGATGACTGATCAGATACATATCTATATATCACATATGTTTGCTTGGTATTTAACTTCACTTCATTTTTTGACACACAAATATTTTGTGGGAAATTAATTGTTGTTCTTCTGTTGTTTGTAAATTTTTATGTACACAGAAGCATCTATATTTCTTCTTTTACTTTATAAATAGAAAAGCAATCATCAACCTGAGGTGAAAATAATTATTCACAGATTTTTTTCTAGTTATTTTATTTTAGATTTATGTATTTACCCTTCCTAACTCAGCAGCAAAATATTTTGTAGTATATTGCTAGATAGAAATCTAGCAATATATTTTCAGACTTTTTAGCTTTAGCCTCGATGTCATTTATTCAATACTTCCCTCACTAAATCCAGGTGCATTTTTGTTATGTAATAGCTAATTATATAAACACTACTCAAATAATGTTATTAACTAATAAATTTAAAAGACCATTCAATTAAATATTCCGAGAATATTGGCAAGACTGTATAAGAAAAGAAATATGAAAGGTTATCAATCTTTTAAAAATGTTCCACTTCATTATGCTAATGGAGAGTCTATTACTCTCCCAGAATATGCTTTTAATCATTGAAATAGAAATACTTTGGATGTTTGCACCTTTGGGGGTCAGAAGTTGTTTGTTTTTAATTGGAGAAAGAGATGGTAATTTGGCTTTGGAAGAAGACAAGTAGATAAATTGAAGGGAGTGGAGTTTAAGGAATGAATGATATCTCATAATTTTTTGATCCTAGAGAATTCTTTGGTCTGCAATGGATAGAAGAGAATGCGCTCCAAACAGATGGAATTGTTCATGATGGACTTCGAGACTATTGATACTGCAAATTCCCTGTGCGATGCAGGTGACTGAGCTGGGAAGGGGCTGTCCTGACCTGTCTCTAGGAAACTCTAAGGATGGAGAGAATTGAATAAATCCTCTAAGGAGGGAGAGATTTGAATAAATCCAAAGACTGCCCCCGGCAAGCAGGCACATTGCAGCTCCTATGTTGGCCAGTGGTCAACGCAGAGACTCTATAGCAATGCCTTAGTAGGAATAGGAGTAGAAAAGGAAGAATAACAGATTACTTGGTAGGCATGTGTGGAGCAAGCCCTTGAGAAATTGAGCAAATTACTTTCTCAGAAGCTGATCTCTTTCGGCAGAATTCCACGATTTTGTCTATAAATTCAAATGTAATTTTATTCTGTAGAAACAGGCTATTAGTTCTTAGATGTTAAGGTTACACTTGCAATCAAAGAAACAAAAATGAAATAATAGGTAATCATAATAACCAACACGGTTTGAGGCTCTATTATTTTGCTGGATGCTGTTCTATGCACTATTAACTATAGTCAGTCTTGTCATATCCTTATATAGGAAGGGCCATCAAATTATGTGACCAGAGTCCACTCTAAGTTTGCAGTGAAGAAATTCCAGTTATCCTTTAAATGTCTATAATAGTAATAACCCTAATACACAGAAAAATTGGGAACATAATTCAGAATCCCATGAAGCTGTAAATAGGCTAGTGGAATCCATCAAATTGTAGCGCTACCTAGATTGATGATACTGATTATAATTTCCGCTGGAGATTGGGTAATAAGATGACTTAATCTCAAAGATGTAGGTTTCTACTTTCTTAAATTTTAGAGTCAAAGAACATGGTAACTGTATAAAAGGGCTTATCTTGATAGATTCTAAGCAAAATTTTTCCTTAAAATGCAATAGTTTTACAAAAAACTGAAAGTTTCTAAAAATGTGAAACCTGAACATCCCCTGTGCTGGAGCAGTCCCAGTCCTGGGTACATACCTTAGATAAATAAACACTTATGCTCACTCAAAATCCAAACACAAATGTTTTGAGTGGCTGTATTAATAAGCATTCCAAACTGAACACAACCCAGGGTCCTTCTGTAGATGAATGGATAGATTTGCTTTATCCATACAATGGAATATTAACAATAAAAAGGAAAGAGCAATTGATAAACACAACTGTATAGATGAATCCCAAAGACATTATGCTAAGGAAATAAACCGGTGTCAAAAATTGTATACTGTATGATTTCTTTTATATAACTTTCTGTAAAAGCTTAACTATAGTGACAAAGAATAGTTTGGTAGTTTCCAAGGGTTAAAATTAGAGGGAATTTGTGATGAAAAGGGCAGCAGATGAGAATTTGGGGGGGAATGGTAATGAAAATATGCTGTATCCTGATTGTGGTTACATGATTCTACACAAGTGTTAAAAATCATAGAATTATAGATCACAAGAGTCCCTTTTAATTTACATTAACTTTAAATGAAGATTTTTTTTAAATAACTTAAAAAATTGCACTGATAAGATATGCCCTCAAACATTATTTACCTCTGGATGAACAAAGTTAAAACCTGAAAAAAAATAGAATTAAGTGAAGAGATATTTTAGAGGTGAGGGGGATGGGGGATTGGGATAGGCTGGTGATGGGTATTAAGGAGGGCACGTATTGCATGGAGCACTGGGTGTTATACACAAATAATGAATCATGGAACACTACATCAAAAACTAATGATGTACTGTATGGTGACTAACATATCATAATTTTTAAAAAAATGGGGCGATATTTTTAAAAACTAAATATTTGTTATTTTTCTGGAGAACAGAAATCTAAACCTGTGAAATAAGTTAAGTGCAAACAGTTACTTTACGAAAATTTGGCTTGTAAATTTAGTGTACTAGCTTCCTAATTACAATTTAAAACAAGTTGTTTAGCAATCTATTTACAGTTTTATTTTAATTTGAAATCTTACTATTTTATACAGTCTTATGTTTCTAATAACTTATATTTTACCATACTTAGAAATTTATTATACTTTTAATAATTACCGAGGAAACTATAAATATTGTGTCTAATACAAGTAATTAAATGACTTAAAATGAAAACAAATGGTATAATTTTAATTTAGAGCGTTTGGCCTTAACTGCACTATGTATATTAATGGTGCCAAGCATTATTCAAAAGCCACTTTAAAATGTTTTTCAAATTTCTTAGACTTGTAAATAGAATCATCAAAATCATAGGTTGAACAAAAGCTTAAGGAAAAGGAAGGCAACTGGAAAATTTGTATATAAATTCTAAGATCAAAATAACATTTAAATAACTTTTTCTTCACACAAACTTATCTTCAAGAACATCAAACACCTGACACAAACAGGTGCTATTATTTTCCCCATTTTGCAGATGAGGAACAAGATACAAAGAGGTTAATTTACATCTCACGTACAGAAATATTATCCAGTATTTCTGCAAAAGTGAAGTATTAAGAGCCCTTGTATGGTTCTGTTTTAATTGCAAATTATAAAACCCAGAGGGCAATTAAGCACATTGAATTTCTAAAATATGTCATTATATCTGACAATTCCTTTGGTGGTCATATTTTTCTATTAAAAATTTAACTTTTAAAAAAATTTAACCTTTATTATACTGAAAAGTTGGGAAAAAACAATGTCTTATATTAAAGTATTGGTTAAAAAATTGGTTAAATCTATACAACATAAATGGCTCAAGAGCTATTTGATATAACACAATAAAGCTCTGAAAACTTCTTCTAGAGGGAAGAATATTTAAATATTAGTATAAAAATTTATTAAGTGAAAAAAGTTTAAAGTAGTAAGGGCATATGATTTTAAGTACACTGGTTATATATTCACATCATGAAATGACATGTCTCAAAAAGAACTGAATCATATATACTAAAATGATGGCAATGTATCCTCCTAAGTCGTAAGCTGATTTTTGCTTTACCCTTTTTTCAGCTTTCCTGACTGAATGAAAATATATCTGAAAGAGAAAAATATATTCCATTAAAAATAGGCAGTGCTTATGTGCAATATTGTGTACTGATTCAGTCATTCACTGAGAGAAGAAAACGTAAGCCTGTCATCGGCTTCATGAGTGCATTCTCCTATGTAATTGTCTTAACTAATGCTGTTCTCATGGTCAGCATCTTCTCTCATAGGACTTCATGGATCATAATTTCACATATGGGTACTTCTTGGTAGTTTGGGAAATTAAACATATAAAGAAAATACCTTTTGTAGGTCAGTATCTTATTTCTTATTTTACTTGTAGTTTTTTCTTCTAAGATGATAAACTCTGTGTCTTTAGAATACATTTTCATAAACATTCTCCAAACTCCAAAGAGCAAACATACACATGGATATTTAACCTCTAAAACTCAGAGCAAAACCAAAAACCAAGAAAGACACAATAACGTAGCCAAATTCCTGGTTCATGCTCCACACTTTTCTTCCTGGTTAAGATATCATAACCTGAATTGGATTTCCTTCAGGCCTGATTGCCACAGATTTCCTCCGAAGGGCTGGAGGCACCCTTCTATTCCTTTGCTGTTTTCATTGTCATCCAGATTTTTTAAAAGGGTCATGTGCAGTGTACAAGATTAATCTTCTCCTGAAAATAGCATTTCCCTTGCAGTGGTTAATCCATGAAAGCCAAAAAATTAAAGAAAATCTTTTGACTTCAAGTAACATAAAGCAGGGATTTGGGATAGTGTGTCAGTCTCTTGTTTTGCCTTTGATATTTAGATCCCTTTCTGAGCCCACTTAGACATTTGTAGACCTCCAGGTATGACGGATATATGGCTTTGTTTTGACATCAAAGTTCAGGGGGAGCGGGTAGAATACTAACGAGCCCTGTGAGCTCCAAAGGACATGATTAAGCTATAAGTGGTAAGCAGGTGCAGCTCAGTGAATAATTGGTAGAACACTCAACCTGAAAAAATAAAAATAATCTCATCTGATTTGTTTTTCCTTTTCTCTTTCTTTCTTTCTGTTGGGGGGGTTGTTTTAGATAATAGTGCACAGTTAATAACAGGAGATACTGAGTCATTGATTTTTCTGCAGAAATTGCTGATTAAGGTGATAACCAATGGCAAACGGCATATTAAATGCTTGTCACAAAAACTGGACTGAAAGATGCCAGACCCTAAAAAAAAAAGATATTTCCAGTTCAGTGGCTGTGAAGTAGGGTATGTTGCGACCCATCCTCTGTGTCATACTGCTCATGAAATTCTTGCCCCTCCTGCTGATACTATGATGAGCAGTCCACTGGAGTCTGTGGCTTCCCCTTCAATGTCAAGCAAAGCAAATCCTGGAATCCATCTGCTGGAGTGTGGCTGCTACGAGGAGTGAAGCCATTTGTCTGGGCAGCAGCGCTACGGGAGCGTAATGGGGAAAGAATCTGATTGCCAGCACCAAATTTGTTTCACAACTACTAGCCAGCATCTACTTGTAAGGAACTGAGAAAAGACTGGCACGCAGGTAATGGAATGGAACTGAGCATGGTGCTGAAGGGCTATGTCATGGAGGAATCTACCCAACCGTTATCTGAACACAGTGTTGAGAGTTACACTCAATTTTAGCCACAAAAATTATCCGTTTTCATAAAAGCACCTGATTTTTCACTGCCAGAACAAGTGCCTTCACCATTAAAACAATAATAAATAAAAATACAACAAAATATTCTCGTATAAGTCTGCCTCCCATTTTAAGTGGGAGAGTAACATATGTAAGTTTTGTTATTTTTTAAAAATTGTATTTCACATAATGATCTGAGATTTTCTTCTGAACCAATGTGTGTGTAGTTGTGTGTGTGTGTGTGTGTGTGTGTGTTTGAGAGAGAGAGAAAGAGGGAGAGAGAAAGAGGGAGGTTTCTTTGTTGTTGTAGTGTTGTTATTTTATGGCCCAAATCTGCCACTTACAAAATGAGTTTATTGAATTAAGTGGTGTGAAAGGTACTTTCCACCACATTGATGACATCAATTTCCCCAATGCCTTAGTTCAAAATATGTAACAGTTTACATCAGCTGCAAGTTTTTATTTTTCATAATGCTCCTGAAAATGAAATGAATAATTTTTCCTTGAAAAATTAGGGAAATATCTGAAAATCTCTTTATTAGGGATGTTTGGAAGAGACGTTGTCAATCGTATCAAGCTGTCTTAAGTCTTGTTATATATACGTTCCCACAGTGCTCTAGACAATTATAGCAATTTGCTTTCACCAGCAGCGACTGTTCCATTTCACCAAGTTCTCATCAATTTGAACTCATCAATCCTCTTCTTTTTATTACTTGATTGTTTTTTTAATTCTCATTTTAATTCTTTTGATTAGTACCAAGCCCAATTTAATACTTGCCAATTTGTATTACTTCAGAGTATTTTTTGCTTTATCATTTATCTACCACTATCACTGGCATGTTTATATATTATTTATTTAAGAGTTTACTTATAGGTATATAGCTCTATGTAACAATTGTTGATATTCACATAGATTTCTTAGACCAGTTCACTGAGGTGTGATAGACATACAAGTAGCTGTACATATTCAATGTATACAACTGGATCTCCACAGTCTATGTCATAAACATACCCATTACCTCCAAAAGTTTCCTTCCATCCTCCTTATTTATTATTATTGTTATTTTTTGTGCTTGCTAAGATCTTCCCTCTTAGCAAATTCTTTTTTTTTCCCTAAGATTTTATTTATTTATTTGACAGAGAGAGAGAGACAGCCAGTGAGAGAGGGAACACAAGCAGGGGGAGTGGGAGAGGAAGATCCCAGGGTCCTGGGATCAGGCCCTGAGCTGAAGGCAGACCCTTAATGACTGAGCCACCCAGGCGCCCCTACCCTCTTAGCGAATTCTTAAGTATACAACCCAGTACTGCTAACTACAGGCACTATGTTGTAGGGTAGATCTCTAAAGCTTATTAATCTTGTATAACCAAAACTTTGTACCCTTTGAATAATACCTCTCCATTCCCCCCTCCCTCAGCTACTGGCAACCACCATTCTCTGCTCATCCAAACCGTTCATCTTTTAATATGTTTTGATTTTTTTTTTACTTTATAAAAACTGTTATTTCAAGATAGTTTCTTTTAATATGCTTATGAATTATTTTTTATCATTTATTTTTTCATGGATTCTTATATTTAACTTTTTATAGTATTGTTTTTTCTGATTAGAAAAAAAAATACATGATCTGAAAGTAGGAAAACATAAAGAAGAAAATAAAAATTACCCACAATATTTAATTTATATTTTTTTGCTTTACAATGCACATTAAATGCACATCACAACATTCAGACAACTGCTTTCTAATTTGAAAGTTCTTTATCAAGTGATTTGATTCAAATCAATGTGGCCAGCTACTCTGTTTGATTTAAAACTACCATATGATCCCATAATTCCACTACTGGGTATTTACCCAAAGAAAACAAAACCAGCATCTATCAGTATTTCTTTCTTTTTTTTTTTTTTAAGATTTTATTTATTTATTTAACAGAGAGAGAGACAGCCAGTGAGAGAGGGAACACAAGCAGGAGGAGTGGGAGAGGAAGAAGTCGGCTCCCAGCAGAGGAGCCTGATGTAGGGCTCGATCCCAAGACTCTGGGCTCACGCCCTGAACCGAAGGCAGATTCTTAACGACTGAGCCACCCAGGTGCCCCTCTATCAGTATTTCTGATAGAAATAATTATTAGTACTTTGGTTACTGATATTTCTTTTAGGGATATGGTAAATACAGGAGTGCCTCGATGACCTAGTCAGGTAAGCACCTGCCTTTTGGCTCAGGTCACGTTATCAGGGTGTTGGGATCCAACCCCAGGTTGGGCTTCACATTCGGCAGGGAGTCTGTTTCTCCCTCTACCTCTGTGATTTCTCTTGCTCTCACTCTTTCTCAAATAAATAAATAAAATCTTAAAAAAAAAAGAATATGGTAAATACATTCTGTAGAAAAGTGGTAAGTGGTATGTGTTTGTGCGTATAGGGGCATGTGTGCACTTTTTAATAGTATGTAATAATCATGATGTATTTCTCTTTTTTACTATGGCCCTTTTGGTTACTTTTTACTTTAATTATTATACAAATTCTGATAAGAATTATATGCATAGGTAAATCTCTGCAGTACTCTTGAATATTTCTTCAGGTTAATTTCCAGAACTGAAATAATCAGAGCAAAGAATTTTCCCTTTCCTTGAAACTCAAAAATTTCACAGAACTGCTATATAAGAGTTTCTGTCTTCAAATTTCCTTGGATCTGGTGAGCCTATTGATTGGCAGATATAAGTCTTAAGCTCTGGATAATTTTCTCCTATTATATTACACTTGGTGCATCTTTTCTTATTCTTTTCTAATGCTCAAAAATTCTATTTATGTATGTATATGTAAACATGTATAACATGTAACATGTAAACTTTGTACACACACAGACACATCATATGGATAAATCCTCCTTAGATGACATTTTTGCCCTTATTATCTAATCTCTTTGGCTTTTTCCTTAGGAATTCTCCCCACGATTATGTAGATGCTTTACTGTCAATTTCCTTCTTATCCATACCACTTCTTATTACTGATTCACATCTCAAATTGCAATCACTATTTGGTCTATTTCTGCCCCAGGATATGTTGCACTATCAGAGGTATAGCCTCTAAGTTCATTTTGATGCATGATATGGACCCAAGGACAATAAGGTGAATAGGGATCTGAAATGCTCATGGACATCTTAGAAGCCAGTTGTTTGAGTGTTGTGATGTGCATTTAATGTGCATTGTAAAACAAAATAATAAATAAATAAATAAATAAATAAATAAATAAATAAATAAGTAGCTGGCCACATAATGTTGAAAGTTCTTTATCAAGTGATCTGATCCTCTCAAATATCCAGTAAGTAGGAAGGATTTAGAGCCCTATTTCTATGTATCAATGATGAAATAGAAGCCCAAAGACTTCAGTAATGTTTCTCATTTAAGATCTTATGAATATAAGGTCAAAGATTTGGTTATTTCTGCTAGACTCATTGTAGCTTGTACTAATATGGGAGAAACCGGAATGAGCATAATCCTCATATTTTTCATGGGCTTTATTTCTCATGGGCAAATCATCTCATACCAGGCTATACACCATGGTGCCACATATTTATTTTAATACAAAAGCAAAACCAAATTGCTGACATAGTTGCCAAAGTATTCATTTGCTTATTAAGGTAGCTACAGCTTTTGAAGATCTTTAAGGGTAATAAAATGGAATACTTGGTTTTCAATTTGTCACTAAGAATATCATGCCAGCCCCTCAAGTCTAGATGTCTATAGCTGATTGACTGAGGGAGGAAAACTGATTCCTTTATGAAATAAGTAACATTTATGATCACATTTGAACTTCCAACTCTGCACAGTGGTCCCATAACTCCAAGCTCAGAAATGTATTTTTTAAATGCAGAGAGCAAAAAAAAGGGTCTGGCTGCTGATTGAAAGCCAGCTCTTGGTATTCGTGGTTCACCTACAGTTATTTTTGGTGCTGGTTTGTTATATATACTTACATAAAGAGCCACTTATTATACAAGCTTAATTATATCACTTTTGTCCAAGACTATGCTCATAGTACCTTTAAAGAAATAAATTTTAAAGTATTTGCTCTCTTGGAGGTATGCCAGATTTTTCTCTTTGATATTGTAGTATTTTTGATGTTTGTTTTCTCTAAATCCAGTTATACTGTTGCAAAGGATTTTAATTTCAATCAAACTTTGTACTTCACTGGAACGTATAATTATATTTTAAATGTTATTTCAGTAAAAATGCATTATTTATTCATTTCTTTATTAAATTGATATGAATGTAGATATTCATATAAATATAGATATGTACATATATAAAGATTATATATAGATCATGCCTACAATATGCCAGGCACTGTTAGGAAATTCCAGATAAATGTGATTGTACAAAGTGTCTTCTCAGTATATCAAGCTTCTTTTCATATAACAAGTCAAACTTATTTCTGGCTAAATAGTGATTTTTAGGCAAACCTATACTCTGTCAACCCAAACTGAAGATGTAGAAGGACCTTCCAATACTCATACAAAGAGCTAAGCAAACATATACATGTGACTCTCCCTTTGTTGCAAATACAAAAATCTATAAATATGGTGTCTGCTTGTGGGTCATTGAGCTGAATGGAGTGAAAAGTTTCAAGCAAATTGAGAAGAAATGCGTTCTAATAGCTGATATTGCTCAGATAAATTCAGAACTAATTTCATTAGAGTTGCCCAAATAAAGCTCATAAAACTAAAAACTTGCTATGGCAAATCACGTACAACACTGGAATGTAATTACTCGGCCAACACTGACTTATAATTAATGAGTAGTCCATTTATGAAAAATCTGCTAGTTTCGTTTAATAGATCTCCTTATTTCATCATACAAGGTGTTAACTGGAAGTAGGAGGGTTTTTTTTCTTCAAATATGTGACTAAAATAGGAAGTTATTATGGCCAGACAGATGTTTGACAACAAAATAACAGTTCGGTTATCACCAGAAATGAAGAATAGATTTACATAGTCTTTGCAATTCTATTTATTTGGGCAATTAAAAAGGAAGAATTAAAACAAATAACTTCTGCAATATTTTTTAATTCATTAAACCATTAATATTATAGTGATTATTTGTATCACTGTGCCACTCTAACATTAAAATACCTGATCAGTAAATAGCAGTTGTTCAAAATTTGTCAAAGTCTAGCTGGTTTTGTGTTGAACTGAATGATGTCAAAATATTCTGATTTTTTCCCCTTGCTTCCATTGTTTGACTTGTGCTATTAATTTAGTTTGGAAAATTATACTTTCAATTTTGTATTGAGTACCCTTTCTCATAGTTGGAATTGATTTCTCTTCTTTTGTATATCTGTCTTATTCTTATATTCATTTTAGTTTGATTTGCACGATTATTTTGGACATATATGTCTTCTTCCACAGTTGTATATTCCTTTAGGAAAAATGATTCATTCTTTCTAGCTACCCAGATTCAAATATGCTGCCTTATGTATAGAAGATATCCTAACCTTGTTAAAATTCCTTGAGTTTTTTGCTTTATTAAAGCAAATGTGTAACTGCATCACATGTCAACAATTAAATACCTGTTAAACATGGTGAATAAGGTTAAACATTTAGGCAGAGAGAAACTGAATTCCTGACACCTACTTTAATCATGTCAGTTCATAACTGACAAAGATTTCCAAGAATGAAGACTCATTTTACTAAAATTCAAGCTATTAAGAAATACTTAAAATGGGGCGCGTGGGTGGCACAGCGGTTGAGCGTCTGCCTTCGGCTCAGGGCGTGATCCCGGGGTCCTGGGATCGAGCCCCACATCAGGCTCCTCTGCTATGAGCCTGCTTCTTCCTCTCCCACTCTCCCTGCTTGTGTTCCCTCTCTCTCTGGCTGGCTCTATCTCTGTCAAATAAATAAATAAAATCTTAAAAAAAAAATACTTAAAATGTTGCTTGTGGATATTTAGGCTTGAATTCTTATTTGCCTACAATGCTATTTAGGCTTTTATAAACTTAGAGCAATATCGACAAGGAAAGAACTTGATAGAAATGTGGCCAATCTCCTTAACCTTACTAATCAAGGTAATGCTGTATTAAAAACAGTCATAGAGAGGGTGCTATACAAAATAGATCAGAAATTGGGTATATATTTTCTGTGACCTATATTACTGAAAATATTATTCATTCATTCTTTTATTTAAGTATTTATTCAAGAAGTATTAATTAAATGACTGTAATGTGTAAGATAATATGCACTCTGTCTAAACACCGCTATCTGTTGTTTCATCAAAATATTTGAAATAAGTCAGAAGTTTTATTTGTCTAATTGGTTTATTTCTCCACATAGTTGAAGTAGAAATGGCCCCATTAAACTCAGTATGTTTATTAGTGATCAAAGTAAATGTACTTGAATTAAAAAAACATAAAATATTTGGTTGTGATTATAAATAGATAAGAGTGATCTCTTAAAGATTCACATAACCCCCAAAAAACATGTGAGACATTTTTATAGGACTTTTTTATTTTACTTATAAGTTTTGTTAATTCATTGAAAAAGTGTGTATTAAGCATCATTTATATGCCAGCACTGCATTATATACTAGAGCTTCAATAGCAAGCAGGATGAAGACAGCCAATGATTCCATGGCAAATTCAGCCTACTGAAGGAGTTTTCCATCATCATGGAAATACACAATTAGTTGTATAATCTTTTAAGTTTTATATAAGATAGGTATAGAGGTCTTAGAAATGTATCATACAGGGGCAGAACTCAATGACTAACTGGACATGGGGGAGAAAAGGTCATGGACTAAACTTTGGATCTGGGCTGCATACCAGCTGGGGACATTCACAGATAGATGAATCTTAAAAGATTATTACATTGCATAACTTCATAAGAAATCATTCACAGGCTTGCAGTGAAGATCATTAACTTTGGTTTCGGACATGCTAGCTTGATTTTCATTTAAAACATCTAAGAAAGTTTGACAAGGAGGCGAATGGATATACACATTGTAAACTAACAGAAACAGACAATCCATACTGTGCCTTCTCACATCAATAAAAGTAATACAGAATACTGGAATAAAACAATTTGACAAGTTTAATTATTTCACTTAAATTGATTGTCTAAACTATCCTATTTGATTCATAGTTAATTAATGTATTTGTTGGGTTAGTGGGGTGGGTTAGGGCAAATGCTATAATTCCAGGCCAAATCAATTACTATATTGCTTTTATGAAAGGGAGAAATAGTTCAAGGAACATTCTATCCTCACCATTTTTCATGTCACAATTTTTATACAAACAGTTCTGAAAGTAAAGTGCTGATACGCTATTTCCAGTTCATTCAAAAGCAGGAAACAATAAAAAAATATTGCAAGGTGGGGGTACACACATTTATGAGGTTCTGGTTACTTTTGCTGACTCCAAATTTTAGGTGTTTCAGATGGGAAGTAATATACGTTTTTATCCAAGTTAATCTACAACTGAAGTATAAACTTCAATACCTGGATCCCTGAGAAATGAAACTAATTCAAAATATCAAATAGACAGTCTCCAGTGAATTGGGTCATGCCCTCCAAGTTCCTTCTCTCTGTGCGAGGCACTCTTGTCCTAAGCTGCCAGAAGTGTCGATTTCTGAGGGTTTAAAATTGAATCCATCACCAGAAATTTCAGAGGAATTTGGGAGGAAATCTTTTCACCCAATATTACTCTCTTCCCAGAGTAGACCTACATTAAATTACTGGTTGACATGGGGGTTAAAGGGCCTGACCTGCTGTCTTGAATGGAAACAGCTCTGAGGAGCTGTGCGGCCAGAGTTCCCGTAGAACTGGCAGGGTTCTATGTCCCATGGTGCATCTTCATCACAGTTCTACATTCTTGCTCCACCCAGTCATGTCCCTCTCATCCCTTTGAAGTTGTCACTCCTAAAGTACCTTCCATGAATATTCCTTGATTCAAATCTCTGCCTTAGGGTTTGGTTCCTGAGGAACCCAGCCTACACGATGTGTGTTCCAAAATGTATTTTTGCCTGTATCCATGCCAAAAACATGAATGTTCTCAAAATTTTCCAAATCTCATTAAAAATAGGGCAATATTCATTTGAAATATTGTTATTAGGGAGGAAATCACTTATAGTGGTTCCTGTTCACAGTCACTCTCTTAGAACAGTGCTTTGGTGGCCAACGTTGTCAGTATCGTCTAGAGACATGTTAAAATGCAAAGACTCAGGCCCCACCCCAGCTTCACTGAATCAGAATCTCTAGAAAGGGGGCCCAGGAATCTGTGTGGAGATCACCTCTTCAGATGACTTTTACACATGTGTAAGTTTAAAAAGCATTGCAAATTTCAAATACTGATGGAGAAAGGATGGATAATATCATTGCATAATTATATTCAAAAATAAATTATCGTTTCATTAAATAAATTAATTAAACTGATATGAGCTTTTAGTCTCAGACCACTTGTCACTCTACCTGCTCTTTCTTTGCATTCCCCACTCCCTCATCTTCAATTACTAAATAACTAATTTTTCTCCCCAGTTAAGTTCTCTTGGGCATCTCCACCTAAATGTCCTATATATGCTTTGAACTCAATATATCCCCAACTGAACATATTTTCCTTCTTCTTTCTTTTTTTTAAAAGATTTTATTCATTTATTTGACAGAGAGACACAGCCAGCGAGAGAGGGAACACAAGCAGGGGGAGTGGGAGAGGAAGAAACAGGCTCCCAGGGGAGCAGGGAGTCCCATGTGGGGCTCGATGTGGGGCTCATGTGGGGCTCTATCCCAGGACGCCGGGACCACGCCCTGAGCTGAAGGCAGATGCTTAACAACTGAGTCACCTAGGCGCCCCACATATTTTCCTTCTTAAACCTACCTCTTGTATCCCTCAGAGTGTGTGAAACCAGCATCCATTTAACTAAACAAGATACTTGAGATTTCTATCTTCTCCCATAATTTTATCTTTTCCCTCACTTTTACTCACTATCTGCAGTTTATCGCTGAGTAGTATCAGTTAGGGTTTCTCTGGTTCCCAGCACAGAAACCAACTCGTGTAAGTACAACACTATTTGAAGAGAGTACTGGAGTAAGGATTACTTAAAAATAAAAGCTTAAAAAATAAGTAAATAAAAGGACATGAGCAACATCAATATTAGAGACAAGTGTTAGTTATTACTGTCCCCATGTTTTACAAATAAAATATACAGTCATAGAGTAATAGATGTAGCTAGATTCCAAAGAAGAAAAAAGAAGCAGCTAGATTCCCACTCTGATTTGTAGCTTTATACATTAGATTCTTTTAGTTCCTTCCTTCAGCCAAAACCTAATAGCTAAACTTTTCTATTTTTCTATCAAACCATTTTCATCTTTCTGACAAAGGTCATCAAGAGTCTTTTAGCAAGCCTATGATTTAAGAGTACAAAACTGGTCACTATTGGGCTACTACTTTCCATTTTACAAATTGCTTTCACATGTCATTTGTTATCTGATGCTAACGAAAATCATGTGCTAGATTTTATTTTAATTAACAGATGAGAACACGTGTATGAGAATGTACATATTAATTGAGGCCAGGTGGTTTGCTCAAGATCAAACTTCTAACTGATAGAATAAGAGTAAGATTCAGGTCATCTGAGTTCACATCCTGTCCATTGTTATAAGGAGTTCAGACGTTAACTTCAGAAAGATCTATCGTCTACCATCATTTGTCTATGGTGATTTCTTCTTGATGTTACTAGAATCACTTCAATGTGTAATCTCCTTAAATTAAGAGAACACAACACAAATTCAGATCTCAGTACTCCATAAAGGCTACTCCATGTGGTCTTATGCTCAAGGAAGAACTAAAGGGGGAATTGAAGTATCTGGAAATCTGGAATTATTTTCCTATTGATGTCCAGTTTAGTGTATCTGATATTTGGAACAATTTTAGAAAATCTAAATGATCTTTATTAATTTTTAACATATTCTACACTATTTAATGAATGTCTACTCTATTCAGTCATTTTGCTGTAATGTGGAAGAGGAGATGAGAGCAATAAAATACCCACTCTCCTGGAGAATATTACCTAATAAAGTGGAAAGCTGATGACAAGTAAACAAATCCATAATAAAGTAATTATGAAATGCAAAGTGTATGAAGGAAATAACCACGAAAACTGGGGTGCTAAAATTCGGAATAATGGAAGGCAGAGGAACTGCCTAACTTGAACATCATTGCTATTAATACTACCATTAGTATTAATAATACTACTAGGACTACATATTCAAGCTGCAAGCTTCTATTTTCCTAAGGTATTAAAATAATTACAGCTATGAACCCATTCGATAAAAAAGGATTACGTGTGCAGTACAGTGTTGCAAAGATGCCTTCAGGTTTCTAAAGTTGAAAATTTACGTGTATTCTCATTTTTGTTTATGATTATTTAGATTGACACATCTGTCAATTAAAACATAAAATATTTCCAATAGCACTTCTGTCCAATAGCACATTAACAAAGTGATTGCCCTGACCTTCGTTTATTCCCCTTAGGTGAATGTTGAAAGGTTTTGCCACGAGGAAGGTTTCTGGTCACCTTTTAATTTTCCTGTAAATTGGAATGGGGATTGCTACTGATGTCGAGTGCAGTGGGTGATTTTACACCTTTCAAGAGCAGGCAGACGGTAGCAGCAGATGGGACATATTTATAATCCCAAACATCCCCACTGAGCAGTCATTTAAACATCTGGGTTTGAGAAAGGGTCACTACTGCTGGAATGAGTTCAAATGTGTTATAACCTGCTTCACCTACCCCATCATGTACACAATGATGGTTAGCAAGTCTTAAAACCAGCAGGCTGCTCAAATCCTCTCTTCGGTTTCTTCTCCATTCTGATTTTTTTCTGAAGCAGATTAACTGGGAAAAAAAGGAAAAACAGGATTGTACATTTAGTGTATCCATAAAAGCACTGGCTAGCCTTATGGACACTTACTATATGCCAGACATTGTGATAATCACATCCGTTATAACATTTAATCTACTAAACTTCCCTTTGAGGTAAACACTATCATTATCGCATTCCCCAAATTCTTTAGAGTAGAAAAGGGATGAAAAAGGATCCAATAACCTTTCAATAAGATGAATCCAAGTTTTCTCTGGGCTCTGCTTCTCCTCCACTGGGATATTGTAACAATTTTCAAGTAACTTCATCAGCATTACCACTGGGGCAGTGGAAGCACCATGGAAGGAAATTTCCTACCTGAAAATAATCCCTCTCTATTATGGTGAAAATAGTTTGCTGAGATATTGAGAAAAAGATACTTACAAAGATTATCATTCTAGACTCTAATAATAATTCACTTTAGTTTTCTGCCATTTCTGTCCCAATGCCATCAAAAGTCCAGAAGCATATATAAAAGGGAGCATAAATAGCTCACCTTTCAGAGTTTTAAGGAGACTGAGTATTTGACTCATGCCATTAAACAAAACCAAAGCAAAGTAAAATTCTCAGGAATGTATAAACCCCTTAAAATATCAGGTACTATATTAGAACTAGCTGTATCTCTTCACTTATGCTGCAGGTCATATTATATATATATATATAATACATATATTACATATAATATATATATTACATATAATATATAATATATATATTACATATAATATATATTACATATAATATGTAATATATATATTATATAATTGATTTAGGGTGAAAGTTACTCTATCAGAGGAATAAAGAGACAAGTAAATGAATATATTATTGCAGCTACGACAAAAACTAATTTGAATCCCTATCTACTTCATAAAATATCACATCTTAACCCAGAAACTAGGTGGTTATATGAGATGATGGCTAAGTGATAAGGGGACGGAAACATCCCCTCAGACACCTTGGTCCTAACCACTCTTTCCTACAATTAATTTTTCATGTTGCAGGTGTCAGCTGAGAGGCATCCTTCCCTCACCCACTTGTGCCTGGTTTAGCTGCTTGTCACATGACCTTCCTTAACTCCCCATGGTAACTTCTATTACAGGAACTCAACCCAGGGCATTGTACAAATACAATATTGCCAAGAGCTGAATTGGATGTCTCTTCTATTATCAAAGGGTTTTTTGCTTTCTATAATATATTTTCTTACAACCATTCATCTGACTTTTCTCAGTTGAGTTCTGGTTTCATTCACATGGACTGCAGAGACCCTAACAATTTTCTCGAAATTGGTCTAATATGACAATTGAACAATGAATTTAAGCAACCATTGTTTGCACTTCTGAGCAGTCTGCTATGTTATGTGCTGCTATGGTACAATGATGAAAATTGAACACAGTCTGCTGAGAAATATAGACACACAGAGATATTGTAAAGTATAACATAAGGTATTTTTAAAATACAGGCTATCATATCACCTTCTCCACTGTAGAACTTCTGAGGTGAAATTAATTCCAAGGGTTTGCAAGAGAGATAGGGGGATCAAAAGACATTTTAGAGAATAGGGATAAATTTTTAAATGGTATCTAATGGAAAAGAAAACTTTCCCAATATGTGATTGACAAGAAGAGCTTTGCAGGAGAGAAAACAGGGTGAATAAAAAAATGGTGGAGGGAAAAGTTGGGAATCTGTGAGACATATGCAAGAATAAACAGCTCCTCAAAATACTTTAATACTATAAAACCCCTTGGACATTAACTAAAATTAGTTTAGACTACATCAGTAAAGACTGAAAAATTATAACTGTAAATATTTCAAATACAATAATCATTCATTTTATTTTTTATGGACTCTCAGTTGTAACTAAAGGATATTTATAGGTTATCAATGTCTTATACTTGAATGCTTTCTCCAATATGTGATTTTATTTTAAAATCAATTTCAAGAGATTTGGGGGGAGACCAACTTCCTTTGTGAAATATTTGAGGATTAAGTTTGACTTTCAGTTTTATTATTCTATTATATAAATCTATAAAATGGATTCTGTCATCACATAGACTACTTTATGCCTAAGAGTTTTATAATACAAAGCAAATGATGCATTTCTCAATGTATACTATACTTATTTTTCAAGGCCATATTTTTGTCACTCTCAAAAATTAATTTTGATTTCACCATCCGCTCACTTTAAGATGTAACAATGACCAGGAATTAGTGCTCAATCATATGTCTCTACCCTCTGCTCATGACCAACATAGAATGATTATTCCTTCCCAAGGAAAGAATCATATATCATGATGATTTTTGAACGTGGCTGGTAACATTGCTTGTTACAATTCCCTCTGAGTGACATGAAAGGGAAGGAGTGAGAGAGTTACTCAAATCAAGCTTGAACAAAAATTCAGCAAGCTAATTATACTCATTCAGGTAAATATTGTTGTCTTGTCTAGATAATTGCCCAAGCAATGTGGACTGTCTTATAATACTCTAAATTTTCTCTCAAACGATTTAATTATTCTATCAGGAATCTTAAAACAATGAAATACACACAACTTTAACTATAAATTAATTGCACATGGATTGGTTCATTTGGGGATAATCAAAGTTTTTCTCTTACCAGGGCTTGGCTCTTCTTGCTCCATGCTCTCCCCATAGGACTCATCTCTATAATCTCTTATCTGAAATTTGGAAATCCACTAACTTTTGAAAGCCACAATTAACATAATTTGGAACACAACGGGGCCCTCTACTCTTGGAGCAAACACAGGAGTATATTTCTTCTTCAACTGAAGCCTTATTATTTATAACTTGAGAGCCCTCTTTATCCCAATGTCTTGAGTTGATGAATTCATATTCTCTTGGATAGTAATAGTTGCCTATTTTTGAACTTACTATGAGATAGGAATTGTTATTATCCTTTTTCTGGATGAGGAAACAGAGCCTTGAGAGATCAAATAACAGGACCACAGTAACACAACTAGAAGTTGAGGGAGGCGAAATTCAAACCTGAGCAGCAGGACTCCAGAGTGATCTGTCCTCACCTGTTCTCAAACCTTCATTCTATCCTTTCCAATTCTAGAAGGCAACTTAGAGAGGAAAGATTATCTCAACTTTTATTCTAGGAAAGGTTTTTAAGCCTATTTTATTGACAATTCCTTAAAATATATCTATTTGATTATGAAAAGATGTTGAGACTATCCTGGGTAAGACCCCTGTGAGCATTTCAACGACGCATTTAGCAAAGACTTACATGGACAATATTCCCTAGCATGTGTTTCCCTCCCCTCAGTTATTAACACTCTCCTCTTTACTTCTTTACAATTCTGAAGTATTTTCAGACATAAATCATTCTCATTGGGGACTAACTAAATAAACATTATTTTAATCATGTTTCTTTGGTTATTTAGGTTGGATAAATGTCATACATGGGATATCAACATCTTTCATATCAATAGTTATTAACTGACTTTTACAGGTTGCATTCTAATTTATTTAGCTTCATGCAATTATCACACCGTGTTCTCAAAAGACAACCCTAATTTCTCTTAAGAGCTATTTTGTTTTTTTTTTAACAAACTCATAGAATGGCTCTTTGATTAAAGTACATACCTACAACTTCCATGTAGAAATATAATTTCAATTGTCCCTTTGTTTTGTACATGTCTAAGCAATATAAAGAAGGACCAACTTTTAGTATTTGAAAGAAAAATTTTATGAGCGTAAAATATTGTAGCCTGGACATATTGCCACTTGACAGATGGGACTCAGAGTTAAAAATGATTTTGTCATGATTTCATCAGATACTGATTTATAGATATTTATAGACATGTACAGAGTCAGAAATTTTTTTAATGCTGACTTTTCTGGTTGAATATAATTTAATCTGGGAGCTAAGGGTCCAACAGAAAAACATCCTGGGATGGATCACCTCTACACTTTAGCATCAAAGTGAGTGCTATGGCCATAGTTTTGGTGACATTTGGGTCTTGAGCAATAATTTGGGTCCACCTGGACCTGATTAGCTCAAAGTAAACTAATATCAGAATAATCTTTAATGTATCATTTGCCTCCAGCCCCCAATCACCTGGGTCTCCCCCTCTACCTTTAGGGAAAATAGCTGTTAACATTCAGTCAAGTTAAACAGCATTCTAAGTTTGTTCCTCTGGGAGTTCTATATAACATTGGCTAAAACACTTCTGTTAATATTGTGACCTGAAGGAAAAGAGTAACTGAGTCACCTTGTTGTTGTTGTTTAAATTCACAATTGAAGCTGGTTTGTGTCAGAAAAAAAACAAAAAAACAAAAAAACCTAAATCAAAAGCAGGACCACAAAGAGTTAATGCATCAACCTCTCACTTTGGAAGACTTATAAGAAATTCTGGAACATGTTAAAATATGACACAGGATTGTTGAACTTCACCTCTTGTTTTTAACCTCTGTCCTGAAAACAATGGATTCAAGATCTCTCTGCTTCTAGTCAACTTCAAAAAAAGAACCCTGGGTGATTTAAGGTCTCTTTGGAATGAAGTAGAACTGACAAGGAATCAACATGAATCAGGCCTAGACACACAGTTTGTTACCAAGCAAAAGCCATGAAAACTGAAGGCATCTGCTATAATTATTAGGCACCTAGAAGACCAGTAGATGAAATTTTATGGTGCTCAGGGGTCAAAGATCAACATTAGACTGATCATCAACTTTCATCACTGTCATTCACCAGTTGAGATCAAATTAATTCTGATGTAGGTTCTAATGCAGATATTTTTTTTGTATCTCTGTGAATGAAAGATCTGAGGTGGAATGGCTTCTTTTTACATTAGTATTGGATGGATTCATTAGATAATTGGAGGAAATTCATGTCTGTGATCTCCAGTTTGTTGTTTGAAATCTATTCCATGGCAACACATAAATAACATATAATCATACGTATTTTTGAAGAAAACTTTGCTTTTAAAAATGATATTTATAGTTTTAAATGTTAATAAAAAGTTTTTAGATGTTATAAGTAAGTGAGAAAAAATGCTGAAGTGAAGACCCTTGGATGGCAAGAGGGCAGTAAAACTACTGCTGCTTTTTAATTTGCATATTGATACAATTTTAGAAAATAATTTTATTCCTTGTCAATAACAATCAACAACAGTCTTAATCTTTTGATTCAGTAATCATGTATGTTACTACTTATCCTAGGTAAATAATCTTAAATGCATAAAATTATGCATTATATACCATTTGTGATTGTAAAATTTAGAAATGTGATGTATTGTGATGTATATGATATATTTTGTAATACAGGAAATAGGCAAATTATTTGTACATCTGTTTGATTATACTACCACTGTAAAAACAATGAACATATATACTATATAGAAACATAATAGGGAACATTACAAAATTTTCATAATAATTTTGATCAAATTTGTATAGAAAATTATATAAAGCAAAACATATGGAATGGAAATAAAATTAACATATCCATAATATTATATAAAATCTAATACACAGCAATAGTTATAAAGACCAAAACTAATGCAACATTTAAAGTGAAAAGGTCCTGGTCTTTTCCTGCAGTGATTTATAAAAATATAAATAAAATTTACTTATGATAGTGGTATAGTTTTTTTAAATGTGTTTGTATTTTTGCTAGTATGATGAAGCTTTTTATGCCCAATACATATGCTTTCCCTTTTGTTGAATACATATACAGTATTAAATACAAAAGAATACACCTTTACATCAAGAAAATATTCAGTATAGTGAAGTATAATCCATGGACACTCAATAAATGTTAATTGGCAACAATAATAAAGATTATTAATCATTAGATATCTAAGTGTTTGAGAGAAAAAACTGTTGCCCTTAAATATTATATTTTATGGCTTTACAAAAAAAAATCTTTTGAAAATGAGAAACATATACAGTAGTTCTATAAAACCAAAACTCAAAGAACAGAAAGACTTAATTAAGGTTTTTAAACTATATTTCAGTTTTTATGCAGTGTACAAAATGGTAAGAAAACAAATGTTATCAATATTTCAATCTAAAAAGAACTTAGAGATAATACTTATGAATTAATAAGCATTCTTAAATTTCTGTTCCAACAACAAAATAACACATAATTTTTACTCATATTCAAGTTAAATGCCAAAGATTTGCAAAAACCTGAACATAGCTTATTTTAGATAGTAATCTAAAAACACAGTTTAGAAAATTTTTCAACATAAATAAAAGCATAAAATTAAATTTTAGATTAGTTTATTCAAAAGACATTGTTACAGACCACTATTCTCTTAATTTATTCTACAGTGGTTAAGATTTTGATTTCTTGTGGAAGAGTTCCAGGTTCAAATTTTGATTTTGCCACTTGCTCGTTATGCAATTGTAATCAAGTTATTTAAACTTTCTACACCTCGGTTTTCATGTAGGTAGAATAGAGATAGTAGTAATTATTCACAATTGTTGTGCTAGAAATAAATTAGAACACTGCTTAGGATATATTAACCATATGGTAAATGTGACTATTTTAATTGTGCTAGAAATAGGAGATTTAATAGTGAGGAAAACAAACAAACAAACAAAAATGATTCCTGCTTCTAGAGAATAAGATATTTTAACAAGACATAGAGATATCATGGAGCTAATAAGCCAAAGATGAATTATGGCCATGAATAATTGTTAGATCTAAGAAAAGAAAACAAAAAGTTGAGGCCAACATTGGAGATTGATCTTATCCCAGTGCATCTGTCATTTGTAGAAGAGATATCTGAGAGGATGAGAACCTACACATTGCTTTTGACAACCCTGTGGCATTACTTGCATAAAGATTAGAATGTGGGCCCCTGGATTTGGAGGCTCTGGTAAACCTCCCTTATATTGGATTAGGATTCCAAAGAATTACACTTAGGAGTTAGGATTCCAGTAGATTATACTCTGAGAGTAAGAGTAAACCAAAAATAGATACAATTGCAACAACTGAAGACTAGCTTTAACTTTTTTTCAAAAAAAAAAAACAACTAATAATTGTTAGACTTAATTTTTCTTTATAAGATAAAAACAGAATAACAAAGAAGAGAAGAAAATATCATGTAACAGAAAAGAAGGTGGGATGGGACATCACAGAACACTACGTAAAAAGCTAATTATGCACTATATGGTGACTAATATATCATATTTGAAAAAAAAGAAAAGGAAAGAAAAAAGAAGAAGAAGAAGATGGAATGGGGCATCTGCGTGGTGCAGTCCCTTGAGCATCAGACTCTTGGTTTCCACTTTGGTCATGATCTCAGAATCCTGGAATGGAGCCTTGCATAGGGCTCCGTGCTCAGTGGGGAGTCTGCTTCTCTCCCTCTGCTCCTAACTCCCCCTCCCCCCCTCTTTCTCTCAAAGAAAGAAAGAAAGAAAGAAAGGGAAAGAAAGAGGTGGGAATAAATTACCCACATTAGAAAAAGAGATTAAATAGGTACCTTTATTAAGGACATAAAAGAAAAAAATAGTTAAGAATTTTCAGGAACTGAAATCTATAAAAAAGAACCAAATAGAATCCCTAGACCTGAAATGTAAGGTAAATAAAAGGAAGAAATAAATAGATGGATTATTTTAAAATCCTATATGACACAGCTGAAGATAAACTTACTGATTGAAAAGGAAGGTCATGGGACAATATCCACAATGAAGTATGAAGAGACAAAACTTCGGAAAATATAGAGAATAAGTGAAACACATAACTGATTCAGAGAAAAAAATCTAATATCTAACACATACATAATTGCCCTTGTGGATATTAACTATCTAATATCTTAAATATGTATCAACACAAATTTGATGCTTTGATTTTAATGTGAAATGTGAAATCTGGAGAGAACGTGATCACTGCTGGGAGACATAATTTAAGACTTCAAAGGTTTTTCTTTGGTATATAAAATGTGTTCTCAGATGAATTTTTCATAATTAATTTAGTTCATTTACGTCTCAATCTGCTACTAATAATTTTTAACAAAATAGCATACACACACACACACACACAGATTTAACTTATGAATTCCTGTATTAAAAGCTAGATATGACTATACCCATAAAAATATGTGCTTTCACTTGTCAATACATTTTCCAAGCATCTTATTTTTTGTAACCATGCAATAACAGTGGTAACTGATTCAGGAATTTGCAAAAAAAAAAAATAGTTATATAAGATTGGAGACTGTGACTGTCATAGTCTTTTGGGTACATGTTAATTTATTAATATTTATCTCATAAAGCATTGGCAAAAATCCTTCTAATTTTTGAGATATAGATAATGAGCATAAAATACAGTATCATAGTTTCCTTTGATTTGAACTCATATGTCTATCAATATAATTTAAGATTTATTTATCTCAATTCCAAATGTATAGTCAAATAAATATTGAAACGATTACTGCATATTTCTTATGACTTGAAGATAAATTTTTAGATTGGCCTTTGGGATGTTTCATAATAGAGATCTCAGGTTTTAGGATGGAGAATACCTGGGTCGGTGTTAACAGTGCAGGTCACTGGACTTAACCGCTAGGAAATGCATCAGTACTCTGGAGTAGGGCTCAGGAATCTTCACCATTTAACACCCGGCACATGGCAAGGATGTTGGTGGTATTCTGAAACATTTGCAAGAGATACAGTCCCTTCTTGTGGTTCCCTCTTTAATTATTCATACTACGGTTTTCATTACACGTCACTCATATAGTGTCTCTAATTAAGCAACTAAGAACAGTTTCTAGCTCTTCCAAAAGTAGGTCATGGCCATTTCTTCCTCTAACATGATTGTGTGTGTGTGTGTGTGTGTGTGTGTGTAAACAATAATTTACTGTTCCTCATACATCTGGAGATCAGCTGATCCAGGCTAGCCTTGGCTGGGCTCAATTTAAGACAGGTTGAGTCTGGGTCTATTCTGTGTTTTCTCTTGTTCTTGTTTTATTTGTTTGTTTAATTCCAATATAGTTACCATACAGTGTAATATCAGTTTCGGAGGTACAATATAGTGATTCAGCAATTCCGTACCTTACTGTACATTACAAAATGCTCATCAAGGTAAGTGTAGTCTTAATCCCCTAATATGATTTTTTAAAAAACTTTGTTCTCATCCTCCTTGCCTAAACCACTTTCTTACTCTTTCTTCCATTCAAATACTGATAGAACTTTCCCAACTCAATTGTTTCCTTTTTCTGTAGGCTTCTTTTATTAACCCTATCTTTTGTAATGTTGCTTTATCCAGATCCTCTCCAGTGCATACAATCCATGTGCTTAACTTCACTGTCATCATTACTCTTTACTAGGGAAGCTTATACTGCATACATGTAATCTCTTCCATCCAGACAGTACATATCTAAATGGTAGGAGCCATATCTTATTTCTTAACTTCATATTTTGTTGACATATAAAAGGTAACCAATACATTCTAATTTACCTCCTGATGATAGGAACTGGTAAGAAATGTATATAAAACTGAAAAGCTTTTTTAGTATCTTTTGCCACAATATTATAATATAGATTTTTATTTTTTTAATTTTAAAATTTTATTTTTTAAATTTATTTATTAGAAATTTTAAAATAACTTTATGTAATAAAATTGCTAATGTTCTTCCAGTTATTAATTATGATGTAATGTACAATTTTGATCAATTTGTTTGTATTATATTACACACCTACATATTATATATTGTATGTATTATATAAAACATTATATATTATTTGTTTTATATTTCTCTGTGTATGTATACATACATCTATGCATAAATATATATACATATCCATATATACAGATATATATACATACATATATAACTGCATATAAAAGCATATAAATTATACAGATACAATTTTAAAATAATTTGATTAGTAAATCAAAATCAATGAGATAGAAACTTTGAATGCCAGGGTATTTCATTTAATATAATATTTTCTGCTCCATACAGATTTCCCTTTATCAGATATTTGTTAGGAAAAATAGAATATAATATCTGATGAATGTCCAAGGGTCCATTTTCCTAGGTTACCTTTAATTCAGCCTCTATCACTCTTCAAAATCTTGTGTAATATTTAGAACTGACATACTCTATCAAATAATTAGATTCATCCAGGGGCGCCTGGGTGGCTTAGTCGTTTAGCGTCTGCCTTTGGCTTAGGGCGTGATCCTGGAGTCCTGGGATCGAGCCCTATATCAGGCTCCTCTGCTGAGAACCGCTTCTTCCTCTCCCACTCCCCTTGCTTGTGCTCCCTCTCTCGCTGGCTTCTCTCTCTCTGTCATATAAATAAATAAAATCTTTAAAAAAATAGATTCATCCAATTAATACAATTGGTGGAAGTATCAGAAATAATATAATCATGGAGGGAAGCATAGTTTTATAGCTAAACCTGAATTTAAGAACCACGATGTTCTACAATTAAATTAAAACACCAGAAGCAGAGAATTTCCATTAATCATGTTTTACATTATTTTGCTTCTGCTCTGGCTATTATACTAGTTAACAAAAAGAAGAACCTGGTTTGGTTTTGTTTTTGTCTTCAAATTTTCTTGGGTATCAAATGATAACAATAAAATGCACTCAAATCGTTCATCAAATGAGATGAATTCAACATAGTGCCTTATTATTTTACATTCACAAAACAATTTATGCTTTGCAAACATTTAAAATAACATCGTTATCTATCTGAAACTAATTAACTCTAGTTGTTCTTAAAATTTTTCTTCACCTGCAAGTTTCTTTAATTTATTTGCTACCCTAATGCAAGATCCAAGATACCACAAATCTATGATTCTCTTCTTAGTTCTTTCCAAGTGAGACAATTACCCTGAACTTCGTTTCTTATCTGTTCATGGCTTACAATATTACTAACTCTTGTATTGTTATTTTCTTGCAATAGGTAACTACTGTTAATTTACTGCCTGGTAAGGGTCTGACAGGCACTGTGCTAAGCTATTTTGCTTAGATTTCTTCATCCATTCTTAACATTCTCATCCTCGACTTATTGATGAAGGAACTACAGGAAAGAGGACAATTTGTCCAAAGACATCAAGCCACAAAAGCCATCTTACTTGAAAGCCCAGGTTAGGTTCTTAGTCGCTATACTCCTACTCCACATTGTGCTTCATTAAAGATAAATCAAGGGAGCAATAGGAGAAAGCTTAGCCTCAAAAAATAGAGTTATGTCGCTGATGATGTGAGCTACTATTTCTGGGAAATAAGCAGAACTGCTCACTCAAAATTAGTGGAAAGCCTCAAATTGTCTGAGCTATTGAGACAAATCCAGTGGACAGTAATACGAAAGATATTTCTTCCATGAAAATTGTATTGATATGCTAATATTGACAAGATAATCAAAGTAAATTCTCGCTCAACTTTATTGAGTCACACTGGGCAAATAACAGTAAGCAAAGATCAAAACAAAACGATGAAAGGGGAAAATCAAATTTAAAAATTAACAAAACTTTCCCTTTTTTGGCAGAGGTTGATTTTTACTTTTTGTTTTGTTTTGTTTTCTGAAGGGAAACTGGACATCTCATTGCACTATGGCCTCAAAGAGTTTAAAGGGGAAATGCCTGTAATATTAACTCAAACATTTCAGCTAATAGGCTAAAAGAGGGGAGGGAATTTGTGGAGAGAGGAATAAATCCCTCAGTCATAAAGTTATGTGATGCCAATTAAAATGCACTCCCAGGTTGCAAAGCAGCTGCCAAACTGCACAGTGTTTTCAGAAAATCATTCTGGAGAGGGTCTAGGTGTCACAAAGGCTTTTAACATTCATCCTCAGAATATTTCATCCACAAATATAACTCCATGCAAAAGCAAAGAGAGTTTGCCAAGCACAGAATTTCATTTAGCACCCTGGTAGTTCACTTAATTAGAATAAACCCAGACTTCCTTAAGACTCTTTTGTAAGCCTAAACCTCATCACCACAAACTGACTTTTTAATTATGTGGTTCTTAAGAGCCTTTGGGCATGTAATAGGACAGACTGTAAATATAGCTGTTAACACACACACACACACACACACATGCTTTTAGAGAGTCTAGCAATGGCTACAAATGATATTCATATTACTTTCCTGTGATGTGAATCCAGGAAAGGCAAATACTAACCTTTATAAACCTCAATTTTCTATCTGAAAAATAAGATGAAAATAGTTGCTGCTTTACAGCTACTATTTTGTTTTCAAGATTAAATAAGATGATTATTTTTACAGTATAGTACAGCACTTACGTGATAAATTTAAGCAAACAAAATTGAAGCTAGCATTAGTGAAAAGAATGACAAAAAGAAGTCAAAAGTCCTGAATTAGAATCCTTTCACGGTCATTAGCTAGAGCATGAACTTAGAAGACTCTCAGTGTAATAGCTGTCCTCAGTGTCCCAATATGCCCCACCAGAACACATTCAGGATATGAGTCCTTAATTTTATTACAATCTAGCTATGACTGAATCTCTTAAGAATTCTTTTTTCTTTTTTAAGATTTTATTTATTTATTCGACAGAGATAGAGACAGCCAGCGAGAGAGGGAGGGAACACAAGCAGGAGGAGCGGGAGAGGAAGAAGCAGGCTCATAGCAGAGGAGCCTGATGTGGGGCTCGATCCCATAACGCCGGGATCACGCCCTGAGCCAAAGGCAGACGCTCAACCGCTGTGCCACCCTGGAGTCCCAAATCTCTTAAGAATTCTTAGCAGCTAATATGACTATAGTTAAGTTATATAAACCTTTCCATTAGCCTGTCCTCTTAAATCTGTTTTTGAGACAATTTATAGGTAATAAGAACTTTTTCTTAATTTACTTGTGAAAAGATGTCAAGAATGTGTAAATTGTAATCTTATCATAAATTACTCTCAAGGCTAGCCTTACTCAGTTGTTCAGTCCTTGTTTTCTAAAGAAAACATAAAATTGCAATAACTATAAACAACCACCCCAGTAAAAACAATTGAGATCCAGACAAAACATGGGGAGAGGGGTAGGAAGACACCATTTGAACTGAATCAATGACCAGGAACGATGACAAGGAATTCACAGAGGATGACCTTAAAGTAAAAGTAGAAAACCTGGGCACTTCGACCAAAGTAAAGTTGAGCCATAAAGGTCGGTAATTAAACCTAGGGCGTTTGAACTTTTTCTTACCTATCTGCACTAGGCAAGCGAGCAGGATATTATGTCCCAGGTAGCTTCAGGTAAGAACCACATTGCACAATTCCCAATTTTGTAAAGACAAAATTTAAATAATTTAAATAATCTCCAGGACAAAATTTAAATAATCTCCAGGACAAAAGAAAACAAGAAAGAGACAAAGCTTTGGAAAGAAGGAAAACGGTCTTGCAAATTGGTAACCGGAAGCTGACACTCATATGCTCATGGGTCAAAACATAAAACAGAGGAATTGACTCATTATAACTGAATGAGAGCTAAAACACGCTGTGCATTAAAAATTGTGAACTGCAACTATTGTGTTGCACATTTCATGTGGAATTGCTCAACTTACATTTTCACCATGGAAATATGGGGTATTAAAAAAAACAGGACTTGAAAGGTTTTCTACCGCGTGGTTGTGTTACAAAAACACCGAAGCCTAAGTTTGGCAGGCTTCCAAGGGATTTAAAAATTCCCTAATTCACCCATAAATAGGACAATTTCTCAGCTGGACAACTATGGTAACTTCAGATTCCACCACACATCTATTTGCAGTTTATCTTGGTTTTTTTTTGAAAAGAAACGGTCACAAATACATATATATATATATATATATATATATATGACTTAAGAGAACACGAAAACCAAATCCCTGACCAAGCTGTTTTCCCTTTCGTTTGGGAGGAGCCAATTGTAGAGATTGCAAATGACACCATCAGTCACTGAAATTGATGAAGCTGCTAAGATAACATTTTTCACCCCAGTGTAAACACTGATGGATCCTTCGAGGGATGCCTTACATTGCAAGTCTGGGATTTAGTTTATGGGTCTGACAAGTGTGACCTTTAAAATAACGTATTTGCTATAAAAGAGGAAAGAAAACTCTTTATAACTAAAATATATTGGCTACAAAATCACTTTCCAGCAAGTAGTCTGATTACAATCAAAATAACACACCAAAATGAAACAGTTTACCTGTGATCAATTTAATGTGGTTGTAAAATGCTAATTATGAGAGAAAACACATTCAAAGTTTGTGGTACCTTCTATAAAATTTGCAGAGAATCTAACATTCAGTGATGTGTAGCACATATGGGTAAGCAGATGGCCGAAGTATTATTTTTAAAAACAGGACTTTTGCTGACAAAATACAGCATTGTAATGGTGTGATTGGAAAGCTAAGAGGATGTTATTTATGAGGCAGTAAGCTCATGCTCAGTAATTGGATTCTTGCTAAATGGCAGATAAAAAGGACTTGGGGGAGGGGAATGAGTGTTTGCAGCTATAGAAATGCATGAGAAATTCTTCTGACAATAACCTATCTGTAATTTTTATCCCAGCTCATCACCTTTCACTTCTTTGCCTTTGGGGGAGCTGCAAGAGGAGGGCTACCTTACCACTTCAGGCTTGGTTCATGCAAGATGTTACCTCTTTTCTTTTTGGTAAAATTCTTGGGGCCTGGGAGTCAGGGGTGTTGGGGTTAACCTAGAGCATGAAATCGGCCATAACACCTGGCTTGCTAAAATGTAACACCTAGGCCCCTGAGGGCAGGGAAGGTTTCAGAGAGGGAGTAGGCCTTTGGAATGCCGAGGCCGAGGCCTACGTGACCTCTCTGCCCTTGGAAAGCCTCGGGGAGTTGCCTTCCGGAAACTTTTTCGGAGCCCAAACAGTTACCCTGTGATCTAAGAGATGTAGGCATTGACCCTTAGGCTATGTTTAGCAGAGTTTGTAGAACAAGCCGAAATTAGCATATCGTATCTTTCTGGTAAACAGATCTCCCAGTTTTTAGTAAGATCCCCCTTGTCAATATCGCGTGCTTGAGAAACAGTGATAAGGATTTGTGATTATCCTGAAGTCCCAATAAAAGCGGGAGCAAAGAGGAGCAAAGGGTCTTTGCCTTTGAACCCTGACCTCCTTGCCCTTCTCTCTTTCACGGCAAAGTTTGGAGTAATCTTTCCTCCGTAGGTGCAGGGATTGCTGGCCATTCCCCGCAGGGGGGCGCGGATGGGATGTAAAAAAATCATTCTGAACGTGCCCAACTACAAATTAGATACAAAATATATTTTAAATCTACATACAAAAAAGAATATATAACAAAGAGTAAACTGGCCACTTAAAATAACTTGGTCAAAGGGTTCAGACTTCCAGTTCCTACTGCTGAGAGTACATCTTAAATGTGCCCCACACGCACCAAAGCTGGCTGTGTGAAGGACTTGTTAATTAGTTTGACTGTGGTAATTATTTCACAACATATATATACATCAAACATCATAATGTGACCTTAAATTAATACAATCATACCCCAATAAAACTGGAACAAAATAACTTGCTGATTCTGAACTATTTTAATATCTTGTTTATAACCCTAATACTCATCATATTTGACTGAAATTTTTTGGGAACCCATATGCCTTCTTGTATTTGCTATTGCCTTTCTGAAAACAGGGATTATCACTTGTACATTTTTTATTCTCCTAACCAAGCATTAGGCTTGGCCTGTAGTAACTGCTCGGTGAAATTTTACTGAATAACTTAATGAAGCCCTATTAGGCCATTAATAAATTTTAAACCATCACACTTAAAATTACAACACTTTTTGGGAGAATGAAAGTTTAATGTCTCTTTAAAAATGACTGTCTTTAATAAAGGACATTTTAATAATTCCATGATAAGAATTAGCTTATATCTCAAATCCCCTGCCTATAGGTGAATTAGACCTGTGTCAGCATGGATAAATTACATTTTCAAGACATTTAAACACTACGTGCAAAATTCACTTAGTAATCTTTCCAAATATTTATGATAAACTTAAGTTTTCCTCGTATTTTATTTTGAAATATTTCAATTCACATACCCACATTTTATGTGTTGTTATAAATCATAGGCATCTCTTGTTATATGTAAAATACGTCTTCAAATATACATTTCCATAGATGAAACTTGACTAATAGAAAAAAACACGTAAATGGTATGTCATATGTAATTTTGTTTCCGAAATCAGCGTTTTGGTATGCTCTCCCCGCCCTTCCGACCCACCCTATGACCCACCCAGGACAGCCTGGCTCCTTTCCAAGGCCAGGCCACCACAGAGTCGGCTGGGGCCGGGAGGAGAGCAGTCCCAACCAGGCCTTGGCACGGGCCAGGTAAACCGGTAAGGACTCCAGAGTTGTAATGAAATCAATTGTGTTACCCTCCCTGGCAATGGTTGATGGTAGGTGGGGGGCAGCCCTGCCCCGGGCTAACCCTCCTCCCCCAGCCCCCCCTTCCCCCGCCGTCCCCCCTCCCCCATCACTGAAGGAGGTGGAGCCCCCAGCTGAGCTGCAGCGCCACCTAGAGTGTCTGCTGGCATCAGCGGGCGGAGACAGCTCTGCGCCTGCCAGAGCCAGGCCTGGTCGCACACAGTGCGGAAGAGCCCGGCCTACCCCGCATGGGCTACACGCCCTGGGGCGTGTGCTGGCAAGGGGAGCATTACTGCCTTGTGTATCACACTAGCATGCTCAGCTCTGACAAGGAGGTGCAGTTCGAGGAGCTCCTGCAGCTGGTGGAGACCACGCCTCTGCTCTCGCCTCGGGAAGCCGGAGGTCACGGAGCGCACAGGGGTGGCCCCGGAGGAGCTCTTCCACCGCAGCTGGGCGCTGAACAGCGACCTGAAGCTGCTGCAGACCACTGGGCAAGGGGGTTGGAGACCAATGCCGGGTGGTTGGTTACCAAAGGAACAAAGTCACTGTGCAGTGCGTGAAGAACAGCGCCACTGCCCAGGCCTTCCTGGCTGAATCCTCGGTCGTGCCACGGTTTGGCCACGGAAAACAGGCCCAGCTTCTGCGGGGGATCCTGGAGGAGAATGGCGGTCACTACATCGGCACTGAGCACATGGCCGAGGGAGCCTGGTGGATTACCGGCCTCACAGACGTCTCCTCAGGTTCTCTCACTAGAAGTCTGAAAGGCCGTGAAATACCTGGAGGACAGCTACTTTGTGCACTGGGACCTGGCTGAACGTGCTGCTGTTCAAGGACAGCGTGGCCAAGGTCACTGACTTCACCTCACAGAAAAGGCCCCTCGTTCTCAGGACACAGGCAAGCTTCAAGTCAAGTGAACAGCCCCTGAGAACTTGAAAGAGAAGAAATTCTCCACCCAGTCTGGGGCTTGGAGTTTTGGAATCTTTCTCTGCGGAAATCTACGCCTTTGAGTGAGACAGCGTCTGGTCCAAGAATTCCCCTGAAGGACCTTGTCCCTCAAGCGAAGGGTTACAAGATGGATGCCCCCAGGGCTGCCCACCTGCAGTGCGCAAGATCAGGGAGAACTGCAGGCACCTAGACTCTGCCCTGAGGCCCTCCCTCCTGCGACTACCTGAGAAGCTCCAGCACATCAAAACCGGTAAGCTATACCTGTGACTGCTGACTTCTGCCCAGGTCACAGGCCAGTGGGGACCTCCTACTCACTGGTCCCAAACCTGAACTGAGCCCAGAGGAACAATGGGTCTCTTTCCTCTGTTCCAGCCTGTGCACCCTCTGTCCCCCACCTCAGACCCCACCTAGGCCTAGCACCTCCTCTCACGGACCAGACTGTGGGGCTTGACCGACTCTAAGGGTCAAGAAGGGAGGAGGCAGACACCCCCTACCATGGTCAGGCTTCCTCTAGCCTCCCATCTTGCCGCCTTAGAGTTTTATTCCTTTCCTTTATTGAGATTTTTATTTTCGGTGTGTGTTTTTATCATAATTATTATTAGTTTTCAAGATGAGAAAGAAAATACCCAGCAAATGGGCATTTTACAAGAAGTACAAATCTTATTTTTCCTATTCTTCCCACAAAGTTTAGGGAGAGGAGGCCTCTTTGGGGACCCATCACTGGAGCCTCGTTCCCAATTCTGTGATCCCTATTGGGTGATGCCTCAGCCTCCTCCTTTTGCTCTTGACCATATTGCACCGTTTGCATGTACTCAAGGCAAACATCTGTCAAGCACTTATGGCTCATGTGCCACTGTGGCTCACCCACCTTCCTTGTGGGGTGGAATCATAATATACCACTCCGCAAGGGAAAAATATGCATGAATACATAATATTAGGATAAACTCTGGCATCCACCAATTAGCACGCAAAATATTATTTGTTGACATTATTAGAGTAAACAGATAAACATTAATAATCAGAATTGTACTATCTGGAGACTTTTGAGATCTATTAGACAAACCAATCGCTTATATTTACGAGGACCTGTTTTCTGTCACTTTCCACTTGACCATAGAGGCATCAGTACCTGTATCAGACGGTGAAATTGCAGTGAAATTCTTCACTGGGGCTGTGGCCTAAGAACCCTGAATACAGCATCGGTGTCGGTGTCGATATGAAGGAATTTGGAGTCAGAAAACCTGGGTTTGGGTGCTATTTGAATCCCTGACTAGGTTAGGACTTCAGCTATTAGCTCAATCTAAAATCCAGTTTCCTCACATGCAAAAAAGGCAATCAATATTACCAACCTCAGAGGACTCTTCTTAGCACTATGTGAGAAAATAGGTTCTACTCTTAAACTAGTTAGTGCCTAACACAAAGCGACTTCACCCATAATTGCAGTTATTCTTAAGTCTCTGATACAATCTATGAAATGATGATACCTAATGAAGACTTAGCTGGACTGGTCATGGTGTGAGAATCATCCATCTATTAAATCAGAGATGGTCAGACCTAGAAGGAAAGGCAAGCTTGCAATCCATAGATTATTTGGGATTTGAAGTAGGAACTCTGCTCACTAAAATTCTCTATGGTTGCAAGATCTGAATTTGGAATCAGAAAGATGGAGTTTCGAATCCCTTAGATGAGTTACTTAAGCATCCACATCTTAGTTTCCTACTCCAAACATAGGGATTCATTTTTTTTAATGAATATATATCAAATGCTTATCATGCACTAGATAGTTTGCTGGTGATTAAATATTCAGAGGATCTGATAGATGATGTATATTTCATTCTTAGTGTAGTTCCTATCAAATACTTAGCAGCTTCCCACATTTGGGGGCTGTTTTTGTTATTCACCAATCACCATATTTATATTTAAGACCCCATTATACTAAAATTATGCATTTTCTTGCATAGCATATGTCCAATTCCGGCAGGGGCAATACCCATAGATGACAATGTGAATAGTGTCTCCAGATTTGAAGTATACATGATCTGAAATATACGTCATATTTAAAGTAAATCTTAGCTCACACCATTCTGATGTTAATTCACCATTTAAGATAATATATAATTAAATGGTAAATATTTTAGTGGCACTCAGTATTATTCCTTAATAACACTTGGGAGAAATTATCAGGCCTAGAATGCTCTTAAGTCTGATATTACACAGGGCAGCTTTCTTGTGGCTACTTGAAGATCTAATCATTCTTGGAGATCATTTTAATTTTTCAATATCTAAATGTACTTAAAAATTTCCACATACGTAAATCATTTCAAAAGCCCTTGGAAAGAAAATAAAATCCAAGTATTTTTTTTTTTTATTTTTAAAGATTTTATTTATTTATTCGACAGAGACAGATACAGCCTGTGAGAGAGGGAACACAAGCAGGGGGAGTGGGAGAGGAAAGAAGCAGGCTCATAGCAGAGGAGCCCGATATGGGGCTCGATCCCATAACGCCGGGATCACGCCCTGAGCCGAAGGCAGACGCTTAACCGCTGTGCCACCCAGGCGCCCCAAATCCAAGTATTTTTTATAAGTAGACTAGTTTCAGTCCCAACAGACCATCGATTAGGAGAAATTTGAACATTACTTTCTCTTTGACTATTAAAAATATTTGATGATGTGCCCTAAACAAAGCATCTTAATCAATGTATAAAAAATGTTAAAAGAATCATATTTTCAGATTTTATTATTTTCGTTTTGATTCTCTTACAATGACCTGGTTGGAAATAGGGAACATAATTTCTTTTTCTATGAAATGATATCCTTATAGTCTTAGGAAAGACCCTGTTTCAACCTTTGTGAATATTGCTCTGAATTTATACTCTGCTTACATTTCTCTCTTACTGTCTCTCAAGAACATACAGACAACCACCCCTAGAAATAAAGGATCTCCTTTTAGATTTCACAACCTGCTTTATTCTAATTTTAGGTTTTCTGTTTTATTTTGTTTTGTTTTGTTTGACTAGGCAAAATCCTAAATTCAAAATCAAAGAACAAGTGTTTTATATGAAATTCCCACCCACTGAGTAGATCTGTGTTTTCTGATTTTAATACATGAGAGTTTGTTTTGCATATTGTGTGTGTATATGTGTGTAATTTTATATATTGATGTTGGGAACATTCTTAGAACATATTCCCTGTCATAATTTCCACGGAAAATTCTATATACTGTTGAAAATATTTAAGAACTTGCCATTTGCCAGTTCTAGAATTATTATTGTTCTCAGCTTTTGACTCACGTTGCACAATTAGATGTAAAAGTCTATGTGAGAAAGCTATGAGACCTTTAATTCTGCATGCGCTTAAAACCCAGCGTTATAAGACTACAGACTGAAAAATATTGAAAAGAAATGTAAAGTGATGATCCTTTCTCCAAAATTCTCATATAAGCTTTTATTTTCTTTTTATTTCCTAACCTTGTAAACACTTAGGTCATACCTGCATCATTGTGATAGAATTATAAGTCAGTGATCAACCCATTCACTTTGAAACGTAAAAACTCTTACTTCTGGGATTTCATCACTATTGTGGCCTAATATTAGTTAGTTAAGACTCAAATGGAAGAGACATTGCCTTTTTGGTGATCTACAAAGCCAGGCATTTTAAGACTGTTTAAATACAGTCTATTATTTTATCTTAATTGTGACCCTCTGAAGTGTATGAAGCCAGATATTATCCGAAGTTACCCTCTTTTTTTTTTTAATTGCTCATATTCTGTTTACTGGCTAACAGAATTCCATTACTTTCCCTGATGTTTCTGTGACTATTCAGGGCTTTATATTCTTATGATCAACTTTGTTATGATTTCCTATTCATACTAAACCCTTGATCAAATTTTATTCGGCCTTTCTGCCTCTTCCTTTCTTACTTCCTTGTGAAATCTAAAGCTATAGTTTTCTGATCTTTCTTAATTTTTTCTCCTCAAAATACTACACACACCAGCAGTAGTGTTAAATTTACCTAAAGACTTGGCCCTAAAAGCAACAGACAAAACAGCACAGAGATTCTGCATAAAAGAGAGACAATAAGACAATTTCAAGTGGGCAGGATGTCTGATCAGACATTCTTTAGACATCCGTTTTCATAGGAGACCCTTATGACCAATATTGGGAATTTCTCACCAGTAGCTTGTAAGGAACATTATGTCTTGTTCACTTCTGCTTTCTCAGTGCTGATAATTGTGCCTGGCACATGATATAGACTCAATACCTGATGAAAAACGGGCAAATTTTCCACCTAAACTCTATTCATCTCCCTCTATGATGTCCCTCTTTTACTCAAAATTCATCCTAAAGCCTTCCCTTCTATGTTCACATTTTGCTTCATTAAAATCTCTAATCGTTTCCCACTTTATTTTATAGAGCAATTTAGGTCTTGATTTGTCTGCTCTATTTCCTTATAGTTGTGCATTAAGAGCCAACCGTCCACAACCAAAATGACCCATCAGAAGATTTTCTGTTAAACGAATATAATTCTCCTCCTTCTGTACTTGCTCCGTGTGTGTATGTATGTGTGTGTACATACATAGTAACCTCTACTGGGCCCATTCCAAAGAAAAAGTAGACCAAACTATTCATTCAATAATAACAGCTTGATAAGCTACGTTGTTTTGATTTGCATATTTTAATATTTAAAAATTGGATACGTGTATTTAAACATTGGATAAGAGTAGGCATTCAATAAATACATTTTGAAGAATAGATTAGATTAATTTCAATTGATGATTTGCTTAAGTAATCTGAAGATTAATTTTCTTCCTCAAGGTATTTGTAATCCACAGTTTCTTTCTTTGGTCTGTGATATATAATGTCATTTACATAGAAACCATATTATTTTTAAAAATTTTATGAAGTATCCATATATATTGCTATCACTCCCTGGTCAATCTACCACTGCTGCCTTGTTATACAACTGTTGGATCTTGTTGGGGCTCAGACCCATACATTCAGTGAGATAGCTCTCTCTCAGATGTTAATTTTCCTCCTCCATGAAAACAACTATCACTGAAGGCCTTGTCTACCTCATCGTCCCAAGGACCAGATGCAGTAATTACTCAAAGTATGCTGAAAAATGATAATATATTGCTGTTTTAAAAAATTATTTTTCATACTTAAATGCAAAAAAACCAATCAGATAATACCAAAACAAAGATATTAAACATTTGTTTGATACACTTTTTTTTAAAGATTTTATTTATTTATTTGATAGAGAGAGAGCAAGCACAAGCCGGGGGAGTGACAGAGGGAGAGGGAGAAGCAGGCTCCCCACTAAGCAGGCTCCTCACTAAGCAGGGAGCCTGACGTGGGGCTCCATCCTTGGACCCTGGGATCATGACCTAAGCCAAAGGCAGACACTTAACTCACTAAGCCACCCAGGCACCCCAGTTTGATACACTTTTAATAAAATAGTGAGACTCCTTTTAAGAAACTCTGGTCACTTCTTGTGTCCTTTAGACATGTTTTTCAAGGAAGGTCTAATACTACTCTCCAGAATACTTCTGCAAAGTATAATCACGGTTTTATAAAATGTATTCCATTACCAATATCATAAATATCTGATTAGATATTGTTAATGGGATACCATTTAAATATGAAAGCTGGTCTACATCTACTAATATTATTACTAATGGTGATCTCATATCAGTAAAATATACACCAATTACACAAACAACATTTTTAAACACAGGAGTGGTTTTCTAACTAATTCGGTTTTATAGTTCCCGTAAAGTTAAATGAGGAAAGAAAACAAACACATAAATGTCAGAAAAGTAAATTACATTTATGCCATTTTATTTCCACTAAAATAAGGTTTATTTTACTAGAAGCAAAACTAGTAACATCATTTAAAAAAAAAAAGAGGTGCAAAATTTCTAAGTTCTACTTTATATTTCTGCAGTAAACATATTTCTTCACCTTCTGCAGTTTTTTTCAATAATGACGCAGGTTGTGGACCAATTTTAAGAAGCTCCTCTTCGAGAATAACAATTGTAAATTACTTCATTAGTGTGCCTTTATTTTTATTTATTTATTTATTTTGAATAGAGGTTCCTGTTGACTCTGACATTCCTGGTTTAGCCTTCTCCTTCCAGGGCTCACTGACCATAAAACCCTAGAGTTGGTGCCAAATCATTTTGGTGACATAGTCTGGCTTCAAACAACGATGACTAATTTTAATTTACACAAAGAATTTGTCTTATAAATCTTCAACTCGCCACGCTTAACATTTATTTATCTCATTCAATTTAACACTGTGATGTTCTAACTTGAACTCATTAACATTTGAAATACAGGGGAACAAGACTAAAAACAGTCAATATTATTTTAATATCATTACTTTTATATTTAAAAGTACTAGAATTCGTTCCATAAACGGCAAATTGATTGGGACAATTTAACACAGACACAGTCTCCCCACCCTAGCACGTTCTGAAAGAAAAGCTACAAAGGATTCCACAAAAAGCTGAGTCAGGATGCTACCCCATCATTGCCTTTAATTAAATCTCTTTGGCACACGGAAAGAGATTAGGTACAAAACACAGACTGAGGCAGAATAGTCAAAATGCTTCTATTTTTGAGAAATGCCTGCAAAATTTGCAATCTGTCCTGAAAATCAAACTCTTCTTTCTCTTTTAATCCATATGGCTTTCCGCTCTTCTTTCAGCTAGTCTAGTAAACAGGCCCAGTGGCAGTGAGAAAGGACCCTCCCTCAAGACCAGCCTTGATTGTTCACTTCACAATGGTGTCCGACAGAAGCTTCACAGATTTGGCTGAGAAAACCCATGTGAAGTGTCTGCTGGCTGTTATCACATTCCAGCCTGCTGGCCACTTGCAAATATGATTCTGTTTAAAAGCCAGTTGCTCCTCTGCGGCTGCTCTCAGAGAGAGAGAGAGAGCGTGTTCCCAGAGGCTCAAGCTGCCACCACACGAGGCCGTATGCTGCTAACGCCAAGGAACAAAACTAATTGCATTTTTAAGCTCCACATTAGACCAAGAAAGTAACAAAAGGGGTGGTGTAAGGAAAATAGAGTAGAAAGGGCTACTTTCTATTTTCTATATTCTGCCGAGGAGAAAATATTTTAAGAGATTTTGTAGAGAGGAATAATTAGAAAGATGCTTCTTATTCAAATGAGTTAGCTCCCTCAACTCCGTCCATATGTGGCTTTATGATCCTCCCATGATTTATTATCTGTCCCATCAGACTAAACTCTCCAGGTCCTTGCACGGACTTGGCATCTAGTTAGCATCCAATAAATATTGATAGACTACATGAATGAATGCATTAATAATGTTAACTTCATGGCCACCTAAACTGCTATCTCTTGCTTCAAATCCTCTATATTTTGCATTAAAAATGTATTTCATTTATTCGAGGATATAGACTGTCCTTATGATTCTTTTGAGTTCAATACTTTGTGTTTCTTCTCTTAAAAACACTTAAGCAGCTGTTCGGGGTGAGAATGATTTTGAGCCCCTGGATACTTTTGACAATCTGTACAAGTTTATGCTTATCAAGACTGGGGGTAGAGGAGAGCTGTTACTGCTATTTAATAAGCAGAGGCCAGGGATGCTCTAAACATTTTACTATGCACAGGAAAGTCCCCACAACAAAGAATTTTCTGGCTCAAATTACCCAATAATGTTTGTAGCTAGGGCGCAGGGGACCAAGAGCACCGGGCTCTGGGGGCCCCAAACAGACTGGGTTCAGCCACTCTCCCCTCTGACAAAATCCAAAGGCAGGGAAACTGCTAGAGTAGGCAGTTAGATCGACAAGAGCAGGAGAGGAAAAGGGAGGATGGCAGATGGTCCCAGGCCAGGGACCACCCAGTCTCCCTTAGTCCAACCCCTTTTCTAGTTTAGCACAGTCTGATGAGCAGAAGATAAAGGCCACAGAGATGTTCCCAAATTTGGAGTATGCACACTTAAGGAAAGCCTTTTCCTTTAGTAACCCCAAGTCTGTTATAATATCATTATAATATCATTTGCATTGTGGTTCTTCCCCACCCCCAGCCTGGGGGTTTCTCTTGGGAAGATGGTACACAAGAACACGGGCAACAGGTTAGAGGGGAGGAAACCAGGGCAGATCCAGAGAATGGTGTGATAATGACAAGATGGGAAGGAAGAGAACGAATAGGCCCCCACAAAAAAACGCAATTCACAACTCAGTGGGCTGCTACCCAGCCTCCGGTCAGCCCACTCCTGTCTCTGGAGTGTACTTTTGCTTTGCTAAATATAAAACCTTTGCTGCTTTAACTCTCCATCAAGTCTCTTGACTGAATTCTTTCCTTCAAGAATCCAGGAACGGACGAATTTTACAATCCACTACCAGCAACAAAATAAGTGGTGGTGAAACAAGAAAGGAATTTATTTCAGTGAGGCCAGTACCAGGAAGACAGTGGACTAGCATCTCAATGACTGTCTACTGGTGCTGAAAATACTTCCAGGTTTATATAAGGAAAATGTGGGGCAAGGGTGAGTGGTTACTTGCAGGTAGGCAGTGAAAGTCAAATGAATCATTGTTTTGGAGTCAATCCTGGGTGGAGTCCTGTTGGCTCAGGGTAGTTCTTATTGCTTGAGGGGGTAGTTTCAGTTCCCAGCAGGGGATGCTTTGCCCTCAGGGTCTTCTTCCTGGACCCAGAGACAAGCTGGAAAGAAGGATATAACTAGAAAGTTTGAGGTCAAAATGGAGACAGCCAAAGTCCTCTGTCATATTGAGGTTGACAAAATATGCCTTAAAAAAAAATTTTGTTCTTTTCCACCAAAGAGTTGTTTTGGGCTCTCCTGGTTTGGTTTTTTTTTCCCCCCTCTAAGTTGAAGCTGTTATGTCTGCAGACTGTGGGCCCCATGATGAACATTGTTCTTTCATGTCACCCTTTGTGCCTGTTGCTACTTTTTCAGGTAATTGCCTGCAGCCAAAGTTCAATAAAGTTACAACCTGGAGCAAATCAGCACATAGCCCAAGGTTGTCCCCATTTATTTTCTAGACTTTATTTCAAGGAGAAATGTGCCTTGAGAAAAGTGCTGCTGATGCCCCACAGCTTTGTCTCTTTATCAGGGGCAAAACTGCCTCTTTTCATTGTTCTGAAAATAAGCTTTTAAAATGCAAAGGTATTTGGGCAAAGTTCTGGATTTCCACCTGTATATGTGCACATGAGCGCATACACCCTACATATATGTTTTGCTTTGCTCTTGCTCTGGAAAATTTAAAGGCAAATTCTAGAATGCAAGATGCATTTGAGATTTTCCATCCAGCCTTTTTTGGATGGCCAGTTCAATGACAAATTAGAAACATAATGTAAATAAAGTAAAAACATCAGGTCTTTCCTCTGCCTGATTGTTCGCTCTGCATTTAAAAGATCTAAAGTAGAGAAAATGAATCAGTTTTTGGTATCAGAATGAGATATACATTAGTAACTTTCTGCTGTATTCAATGTGTGATTACTCAGTAAAAGCTAAATAAATTTAAAAAATAAAATCATTTAAAAAACATTCTGTTTCCTTCTTCCTCCTGAACAACCCTCTTGTAAACCAGAAGAGTTAGTTTCCAAAGTTATGGAGATGAGCTGCTCTAGATTATTTTCTGTATTATTTTCTTGCTACTTCTGCCATCGATTTCTCTAGTCCAGAAGTTAATCACAGGTTTGGCCTAGTTCCTGTTCTTCTGTCTTGAGCCCACAAAGCCAGTTGTTAAATTTTGGCCTTTCTCTAACTTGCTGTCACTTAATCCAAATCTTAAACCAGCACTTCTCACTATAAAAGACAATGGAGAAACCAGCCACCAGTGTAAGTAATGAAGGATAGTTGAAAGAAAGGCAGTCAGTGGCAAGGGGCCCCCTGTCCTAAGAGGAAACCACCCTGAAAAGGAAAAAGACCCCGTTATTCCACACCAGCCTGAAAGGAGCCCTCCGCCCTTTCCCAAGTGAACAACTACCTGATAGGTAGATGAGTGTGTGGACAAAAACCTGATTGGGTGACAGGCACACGGAGGGTTAATCAGATTAAAACAGCCCGCCAACAAGCCCATAAGGACCCCTAGACTTAGACATTCTGGTGGCAATCCTCCTTAGGAGTTTTGTGCTCTTGTTGCCTGCCACTCTTCTGCTGGTCTACCTCTTCGCCCTTTGAAGTGGCGTGACCAAGAACCACAGGCACTAAAGGAAAAGAAATCCTGAAACATAAGCTGTTTCTCAAACATCTACCTTGTTTGAAGTAATAACTCTTAGTCACATCCATATGTTTTGTAACCTTACCTACATATTCTGATTCTAGTAATAGAAACAATAACTCAACTCTTGATTGCAATTAGTGTTTAAAAGTCTAAAAACATTCATAAAAACATTTATTCATTAATTTCTCTATCAGTGAATATCTACTAAATGTCCTTGATGTCTCAGAACCAGGGTTGGGTAAAATGAAGAGCAATAACTGTATAGAGCAAAGTTTACTTCTAAATAAATAAGATGGGACAATAACGATAGAAGAAATGTAAAGCTGGATTTATTAATATGAACGTATAAAGCAGAGATTCTGCATTTAATGTTGTAGCTCCCAGAGTTGGAAAGGTCTCTAACAGTTTGGCTGTTTGGTGAAGCATGGCCCCAAAGGTGGCCCCTAAAGAGTGAGTTGGAAATGCCAGTCATGTTTTGGTTTAATGTAGTATAAGGGAGTCAGAGGCTTAGAGAGACTGGAATGTCAGAGAGGATTTGTCATTTGACGTATTGAAATGTTCATGGTTCCCACTTCTGCTACACTGCCTTCTTTCTCCCAGCCAGCATCTACCTATTGTTTCTTAGGGTGTTCCCTATGATCGCTTGACAGAGGGAGAGAAGACTCAGGACTGTTTTTATAGATCATTCTGCCTGATATGCAGGTATCATCCTAAAGTGGACAGCTGTAGCACTGTAGTAGTCCCTTCCTGGGACATCCCTGGAAGACAGTGGTGAAGGAAACTCCTCCTAGTGAGCAGAATTTTAAGGGGTGCACATGGTTGTTCACTTTGCTTGGAAAAAGAAATGGCCAAATGTATGATTATTTATTAATTCATGGGCAGTGGACAATGCTTTGGTTGGATGGTCAGGGACTTAGAAGGAAGATGATTAAAAAATTAGTAAACAAGGAAAGTTGGGAAGAAGTATGTGGATAAACCTCTCTGAATGGGGAGAAAAACATCAGGATACTTATGTCCCATTTAAATGCTCACTAAAGGGTGACCTCAGCAGAAGAGGATTTTAACAATCAAGTGGATTATATGAACCATTCAATGGACACCATTCAGCCTCTTTCCCCAGTCCCTTCTATCATCATCAATAGGTTCATGAACAAAGTAGCCGTGGTAAGAATGGCGGTTATTCATGAGCTCAGCAACAGACTTCCGCTCTCCAAGGCAGACCTGGCTATGTCCACTGATGAATGCCTAGGCTTGCAGTAGCAGAGGCCAATGTTGAGTACCCAGCATGACATCATTCTCTGGTTTGCTCAACAACCTATGTAGTGGCAGGTTGATTACTTGACACCTTCCATCATGGAAGAGTCAGCATTTTGTCCCTGCTGAAATAGAGATGTTACAGATTTATCTTCCCCACATGCAATGCTTTCACCAGGAGATTTCACTGAGCTTGAAGTTAAAACTGTCACCTGATCACTTTAGTTTTCTCATGCCTCTAAATCAATAGGCAAAGGGAGTTAATATACTCACTGGGATGTTTGAGCCTGAGTACCAAGGGTAAATTGGATTACTTCTCCACAATGGAGGTAAGAAAGAGCATGACTGGAATACAGGATTCCTTAGACTGTCTCTTAGGATTTCCATGCCCCATAATTCAGGTCAGTGCAAAACTACAACCCAGTCCTGGCAGGACTACTAATGTCCTAGACTCTTCAGAAATTAAGATTTGAGACATGCCACGAGGTAAAGAACCACAACCAGATGAGATGCTTGTTGAAGCCAAAGGGGATATCAAATGGGTATTAGAAGGAAACTATAGGGTGCCTGGGTGGCTCAGTCAGTTAAGTGTATGCCTTCCACTCAGGTCAAGATCTCAAGGTCCTCTGCTATGCAGGAAGCCTACTTCTCTCTCTTACTCTGCCCCTCTCCCCGTTTGTGTGCAAGTGTGCGCACTCTCTCTCAAATAAATAAATAAAATCTTAAAAAAAAAAAAAAGGAAACTATAAATACCAGCTGTGGCTATGTGCTTAGTTACAAAAAGGAGGACTGTAATTGTCATCCGTATTTCCACATTATTTTGTTATGAATATGTTTGTGTGTGTGTGTTCATGTGTAGGTGTGTATGCAATGCCAATATATTTTTTTTCTCTTTTCTTTTGTTCCCTGATCATGTAACATAAAATATATTGACTTTATAGTATTTAAGATATAAGATATCAAAGAGAAGAGTAAATATAATCCAAGAACTTTACCTCATCTTCTGGGGAAGAGTTTTAGTGCATTCCCAGCCATTTGCAGGATAGTTGTATCATGGTGGGTGGAATTGTGACCTTGTTATTGCACTTATTTGGAGATTAAAAGGAGATACATATGGGTGGCAAGTTAACAAGGGATGTACTTGTGATTATCAACTTTATGAGTCAACTTACCTGAGTGATGGAGTGCCCAGATATTTGGTAAAACAACATTTGGAGTGTTTCTGTGAAGATATTTTCAGAAGAGATTAATATTGTTGTAAAGCAGATGGGCCTCCTTAATTTGGATGGTCGTCATCCATTCAGTTGAAGGCTTGAATAGAACAAAAAGCCTGACCCTCCTGAGACAAAGAGGGAGCATCTCTTGCCTGACTGTTTGAGCTGAGACATTGTGGGGTTTTTTGGGTTTTTTCTTTGTTTGTTTTCTTGCCCTTAAACTCAAACTAAAGCTTTGGGACTCCTTGGTTCTAGAGCCTGCTGGCTTTTAGACCAAAACTAAACCATTGATACTCTTAGGTCTCTAGCTTGCCAACTGCACATTTTAAGATTTCTCAACATCCTTAATCTATTATCTAAGAATTTTGGGAAACATACTGAGAAAGACAGACGTTGTACCTATCCTCCTGGTACTCAACAATCTAAGAATATAGTTGTTCAGTCTTGCACATGACATGAATTATGCCTGATATTAGTTTTAACCAACCCCTTACATCAGAATTTTAAAGCCCATTTTCATCCTTCATTTTGTGTTTATACTTTCTTTTTCTTCTTTCTTTTCTGTTCCTTTCTATCTGCTGCATATGTACTGATTGAAAATCTGTGATGGGAGCAATACAGAGTGCTAAGGACCTTGCTGGATACAAGATAGAAGTGATTCTGCCTCTCCCTCAGTGAGTTCAAAGGGATCTGCTAAGTGACAGTGTTAATGTATGAAAAAAGAAATAATTTTAGTAAAGGAGGATGTATGAAAGAAGGCTTCAGGGAGGAAGTGATTTTTTAGATAATCCTTTAAAGGAAGCAAGTCTCCCACAGGCAAATAGTTATAAGGTCATACTAAGCTGATGGCTCTAATTGAGCAACAATTTCAGAATACCCAATGAATTTATTGAAGGTGACATTTTTTAGCCCTGTGTGGTTAGGCTAAGATCTCTACTTGGGGGAAAAATACTAAATGCCTGTCCAGGAAGAGCCTAGAATGGTGTAAGGAGAAATTTAGAGACTATATTTCTTTTACCACCAGGATATAACATAAATAAGTGTAGATATGTAAACATTGGAGCTATAAATTATTTACAGAAATAATATTGCAAAATGGAAATGCTAAACCAGTTTTCAGTTCCTGTTTCATTCCCTGATAGATTTGGGTTTCTATAGAGCTATAAAAACAAAGCATTGTCATGCTGTGTTTATTATGGAAAATCTCTCTGTCCTGCTTAAATGATTTTAGTTTTCAACAACTTCAGATGACAGGCTGTAATTTTGCCTTTCAAGTCAACTTGCATTGTCTTTTCTTAAGGAATATCACTAATTTGTCATGCCTGTTGCAAATTAATTCTGAATGTGCCTTATATCTTAGTGTGTAATTCATGACTGATATTTTATTTATTTAGCCTTTTTTTTTTAACCAAAAGGTTTTCAGGGTATATTAAGAAAAGTGGATCAATATATCACCAGAGTCCTTGGAAAATACACTCCTTTAGGAACATTTTTGGTAGGTGTTCATAAACTTTTTAAATTTCTTTTGAGGACACATACTAAAAACTACTTTCAAGGTTACAAATATTTTAGGAAATCTAAGTTCATAGGTAAATTTGGGAAGTTACAATTTTTAATGAAAACTTCAGTACTCTGAATTAGTCTGTAGAAGGTATCATTTTAATGCCTTTTCATGACTTTGCAACTAAACCGACTATAAAATTAGGTTATTTGATTCGAGGTATTTCTACATTCTTTTCCATCTCAAAGTATCGATGACTCAAAATTTCCAAAATGATAGCTTCTTTACAAAAATTCTTGGTAAAATTAGCATAAATGAGCATGGGAGATAATGTAGGTTTCTTCCTACAATTCTGAGCCCACTTTTTGAATTAAGTTTCAGAATAGCTTTGTCCCATGAAAGGCCAGGGACATGCATTATTAAAGCTAATTTTCTGATACTTCAGTAATCATATCAGAAAAAAAAAATCTTGAAGATATCTTTACTTAAAAGTCATCCTTCAAAACAATTAAAGGTGGTAAAATGTGGTAGTTAAAACAATGCATTTCAGAGTCTGATGACCTGGGGATATAGTATGGTTGTTTCTGTTACCAAATTATGTGGTCTTTGATGTGTTTACCTAACCTTTTCATATGTCAGTTTTCTAAACTGTGACACAGAGATAAAATCTAGTATCCTTATTGCATTGTTTCACGAATTAAATGTGATAATAAATTCAGAGCATTTAATACAGTGCCTGGCATAGAGCCCATGATCTATAAATTGTGGCTATTGCACGTAATAAAAATATTAAAAACTTACGAAGCATCTCTGACATTTTAAACAAGATGGTATTTTGCTTCTCTGTAGTTTGTTGTTTCCATACCTATATTTTCTACATGATAAAGATATAACACATTTTTTCATAACAAGTAATTTATTCTATTTCAATTTTGGCATTCAGTTGATGAATTCTTCACTTATTCATTCAAATTTTTTCTGTTGTATTTCCCATCTTTCTTTCTTAGGCTCTCATGCCAATTTTTAGACATGGCTACAAATTCTTTTAACACTACTCCCCTCCTCTTCAATCTGGGAAGGCTTATAATTACTTCAACCAAAAAATTACGGGAGTGATGGTAATGACTTTCAGAACTGACCAAAAGTATATGCAGCTCCTTCTTTGTTCTCTGGAACAGTCCATCTGGCCTTTGTGAACCCCCAGGATAAGAATGCCAACTGCCCTGGTGCCCCTGTGCTGGCACTTTCGTCTCTGGTTCCAGTTCCGTGCCATTACTTGGCTATCTCCACTAAGGTGCCAGGTATGCAAGTAAGGTATGGTCAGCTAACCCACAATATAAAATAACCACTGTCAGTGCCATGTGGAGTAACAGAATTGGACAACTGGTTCCTGGCAAATTCCTGAACCATGTGATCATAATATTTAGTAAATGGTTATCGCTCAGGCTGGAAGTTTGGGTAGTTTGTAAAGTAGCAGCAAAAGATCACCAGAGTGAGTACATTATTAGTGTTGGCCCTTTACACATTCCCCATTTTGATGCCAAAATCTTTTGCCCATGCTGAAAATAATGGACTTCATAATGAGGTACTTGCACATATGATTGGAAAGGAGTCCCTTTATTTTAGGGAACAGGTAGCAAGGTTATTACTCAAAAAACCCATTACAAGTAAAATTATTTGCAGGCTAGTTTCTGCCCCTATGGCTAATTATATGCAGACGATTTGAATGAAAATCAAATTCCTATTAGAAACTCCTCAGAAATGCATTTTTTTGTTACTTCATTCAGGTTTTGGGTGACCTGTGTCCATTTCTATCACAAGACATTATTCAGCATTGTGTAACAGTAATTTAAAAGCTTATCGTTCCTTATTGTCACTAATGAATAGTTAAATAAATTAATATATAGATTAATATAAATTTTAAAACATTATGGTTTATAATGAACATGATCTCTGAAAGCAGATAGAAAAATAAATGCAAAGGATCAGGAAAATATTTTAGTCGTCTTACCTTTTCATGTGGCATTATTTCCTCATTGGCAAATTCCTCAGATCAGCCAGATGCTTTCATAACGGCTTTTTTTATTAATTTTTTTTTCTATTTATGTCAACTAATTGATTTAGAATATTAACAAGATTTCCTGCATCCCTTTGACAGGAACCAGTCATGCTAATATGTGATGATTTTTAACTTAGAATTTTCAGAACCAAGACAAATCCATGGGTGACTTTGGATCAAAAAAAAAAAAAATCTTTCTAGTTGTAATTATCATTACTTGCCTTAGCATAGTGATGGGAGAGAATGTTTCCTGGGAGGAAATTGGATTTTATAAAATGTTCATTGAAATTTCCTTCAAGAAAATCCTGAGATAGGATATTGCCTTAAAATTATGAAAGAAATGTAGTGATATGTTAGATTACTTTAGTTAAATATGTCTCTATCTTGCTCTGCATAATCCTAAGGCCCTAAACTTCCATAACCCTGAATGAATGAGTCTTAAAAAAATCATAATATGATGTTGCACTTCAAAAGCATAATAATGAATATTATATAGAAACATGAAGAAATATGTTTCTAAATGAGACAAAACTATAATAAAATATATCCCCAGCCATAATTAGAAGTACTTAAGTAATTTTATGAAGAAAGGCTAAAAAGGAATTTAACTGTAAAAACACTGTTTTATGATTTGGAAGTTCATGAAATCACCCATTCATTTATCTTTTCAAAAATAGTTATTGAACACTTACTATATTTCAAGTGTTTTTGCACTTAGAATTGTGGGCAATTGCCCTTTACATTTTCCTTTGAATTTTCCTTAAATTGGGAAGGCTACATATTAAAAATATAATCATATTTTTTCCTATTTTCATATGATGCTAAACAAAACATTATTTGCTTAAATAAGAAGAAAAGCTAGGGGGAAAAGGTTGTGACTCAGCTAAATGATAGGCATAAAAACTGGATTATGGGTATAAAACTATAGAAGACAATGGGAAATAACAAAGAAGTTCAAGGAATTGAAAAAGGAAGATATAAAAATGAATGAGAGGTTGAAAAACTCCAAAACCTGGTGAGAAAAATTAAAGAAGACCTAAATAAATGGAAAGGTATCATACATTTATGGATTGGAAGACTTATCGTTTTTAAGATGGCAATACTACCCAAAGAATTCTATAGATAGTCACCATTTCTATCAACATGTCAAAGGCCTTTTTTTTTTTCCCAAAAGTGGAAAAGCTGATTCTCAAATTCATATGAAACTTACAGGGGTCCTGAATAATCAAAACAATATTGAAAGAAAAGAAAGTTAGATGATTCACACTTTCAAGTTTCAAAACTTACTACAAAGTTACAGTAATAGGGCACCTGGGTGTCTCAGTAGGCTAAGCATCTGCCTTGAGCTCAGGTCTTTATACCAGATTCCTGGGATCAAGTCCTGCATCAGGCTCCCTGCTTCTCCCTCTCCCTTTGCCCCTCCCCACAGCATGTGTTCTCTCAAATAAATACATATATACAATGGAATATTACTCAGCTATCAGAAAGAAGGAGTTCTCAACATTTGCTGCAACATTGACGGCACTGGAGGAGATAATGCTGAGTGAAATAAGTCAAGCAGAGAAAGACAATTATCATGATTTCTCTCATCTATGGAACATAAGAACTAGGAAGATCGGTAGGGGAAGAAAGGGATAAAGAAAGGGGGGGTAATCAGAAGGGGGAATGAAGCATGAGAGACTATGGACTCTGAGAAACAAACTGAGGGCTTCAGAGGGGAGGGGGGTGGGGGAATGGGATAGGCTGGTGATGGGTAGTAAGGAGGGCACGTATTGCCTGGTGCACTGGGTGTTATATGCAACTAATGAATCATCAAAAACAGGGAAGTACTGTATGGTGACTAACACAACATAACAAAAAAAAAACATTAAAAAAAATAAAATCTTACAACAGCAACAACATCCAAAAAAACACAAAGGTACAGTAATAAAAACTGTGTGGTACTGGTGTAAGGACAGACATACAGACCAAAGAAATAGAACTGTCTCCATAAATAAGCACATACATTTATAGTTAATGGATTTCAACAAGGGTGTTGTGACCATTTGATGGCGGAAAAATAATCCCTTCAACAAATGGTGGTAGGACAACTGAATATCCACATACAAAAAAATGAAGCTGAAACCTTATTTTACTCCTAAAAAAACCCCAAAAAACAAAAAAACTCAGAATGGATCAACAACTTAGTTAAGTACATAAAACTCTTAGAAGAAAACATAGGTAGAAATACTCATGACCTTGTATTTGGCAATGGATTTTTAGATATAACACTAAAAACATAATCAACAAAGAAAAAAATAGATAAATTAGACTTCATTAAATTAAAAACTTTTGTGCCATCAAAGGGCATTATCAAGAAAGAGAAAAGACAATCCACAGAATGGGAAAGAATATTGCACAGTACATATCTGATGAGGGTTTCGTATTAGTCACAGGTCTCCAGAGAAACATAACCAATAGGAGAGAGAGAATAGGTAGATGATAGATAGATAGATGATCAATAGATGGATAGATAGAGATGATAATAGATGATAGATAGATAGATGAATAGATAATAGGTAGATGATGATGATAGATAGATGATAGATAGATAGATGATAGATGATAGATAATGTAAATGAGCATTTAGTATTGGCATTGCCTTACATTGTTATGGAAGTGGAGAAATCCCACAGTCATCTGCAAGCTGGAGAACGAGGGGAAGCCCACGGTATAATTCAGTCAGAGTCTGAATGCCTGAGAAGCAGGGATGCTGATGGTGTAGTCCCAGAGTCCGAAAGTCTGAAAACCAGGAGCTTTGATGTCTTGAGTTAAAAGATGGGCATCCCAGTTCAGGAAAAGTGAGAAAATTCATTCTTCATTTGTCTTTTCGTTTCACGCAGGCCCTGAAGGTTTGAATGATGCTGACCTATTTTGGTGAAAGTGATGTCTCTTTACTCAATCTACTGAATCAAATGTTAATCCACACCCAGAAGTAATATTTTACCAGCTATCTGAGCATTCCCTAGCCCAGTCAAGTTGACACATAAAATTAACCAGCACAGGTTTAATATTCAGAATATATAAAGAACTCCTAAAACTCAATAATAAAAGACAAACAACCTACTTAAAAGGGCAAAAGACTTGAATAGATAGTTCTCTAAAGAAGATATACAAATGCCCAAAATGCACATGAAAAGATACACGATGTCATTACTCATTAGGGAAATGCAAGTCAAAATCCTGAGATACTGCTTGACACCTACTAGGATAGCAGAGGATTTTTAGAGTAGTAAAACTATTCTATATGATACTATAATAATAGATACATATCCTTTTTTTCCCCAAACTAAATTTATTTATTTTTAAAATTTAAATTCAATTAACATATATTATTGATTTCAGAGGTAGAGGTCAGTGATTCATCAGTCTTATATAATACCCAGTGCTCATTACATCACATGCCCTTCTTAATGTCCATTACCCAGTTACCCCAACTCCCCACCCCCTCCTCTCCAGCTTCCTTAGTTTGTTTCCTATGATTAAGAGTGTCTTATGGTTTGTCTCCCTCTCTGATTTTATCTTATTTTATTTTTTCCCTCTCTCCCCCTATAGGTACATATCCTTACACACTTTTCAAAACTCATGGATATACAACTCTAAGAGTAAACCCTAATGTAAGCTATAGATTCTTGTTAATTATGATACATAATATTATACTAGTTCATCAATTACAACAAATGTACCACATTAATGGAAGATGTTAATAATAGGGAAAACCAAGACAAGAGTAAATGAGAAGACTGTACTCTCTATTGAATTTTTCTGTAAATCTAAAATTTTTCTAAAAAATACAGTCTATCAATTTAAAACACATGTCAATCTGTGTTAATGTTAACCCTCTTGTTAATGAATTCCATTTTATTAAAAACATGACCTCTGGATTTGTATGGTATGTAAATACCACCTCAATAAAAAATAACAAAAAAAGAATAACATAAAATTATGCAAGTAGTCTACTCTTGAGAGGTCAATTATATCATTGGCTTTCTAACACTTGCTTTTGCAGACCAAAACTAATAATAAAAAAACCTCTGCACTTCTTTGCACATGTGTAAGTTGATATCTAAAAATTGTCATTAATTTTCACAACAGGTTTGCCTCCAGAACACAGGTGTCATGAAAACCACTGCTAAACCTAAACCAAAATGAAAAAGAAAAAGATGCATATCAACACCGTCATCCTTGGACACATAGATTTGGGCAAGTCTAACACTACTGGTCATCTGATCTACAAATGTGGTGGGATCCACAAAAGAACTATCGAAACATTTGAGAAGGAGGCTGCTGAGATGGGAAAGGGCTCCTTCAGGTATGCCTGGGTCTCAGCTAAACTGAAGGCTGAATGTGAACGTGGTATCACCATTGGTAACTCCCTGTGGAAATTTGAGACCAGCAAGTATTATGTGACCATCATTGATGCCCAGGGATACAGAGACTTTATCAAAAACATGATTGCAAGCACATCTCAGGCTGACAGTGCTGTCCTGATTGTTGCTCCTGGTGTTGGTGAATTTGAAGCAGGAATCTCCAAGGATGGGCAGACCCATGAGCGTGCCCTTCTGGCTTACACATTGGGTAGAAAACAATTAATTGTTGGTGTTAACAAAATGGATTCCACTGAGCCACCCTAAAGCCAGAAGAGATACGAGGAAATTGTTAAGGAAGTCAGCACCTACATCAAGAAAATTAGCTATAACCCCGACATAGTAGCATTTGTGCCAATTTCTGGTTGGAATGGTGACAACATGCTGGAGCCAAGTGCTAACATGCCTTAGTTCGAGGGGTGGAAAGTCACCCGTAAAGATGGGAATGCCAGTGGAACCACACTGCCTGAAGCACTGGATTGCATTCTGCCACCAACTCGTCCAACTGACAAACCCTTGAGTCTGCCTCTCGGGATGTCTACAAAATTGGTGGTATTGGTGCTGTCCCTGTGGGCTGAGTGGAGACTGGTGTTCCTAAACCTGGCATGGTGGTCACCTTTGCTCCAGTACCTGTCAAAGATGTTCCTTGTGGAACATGTGAGCTGGTGACCTCAAAAATGACCTACCAATGGAAGCAGTTGGCTTCATAGCTCAGGTGATTATCCTGAACCATCCCGGCCAAATCAGTGCTGGATATGCACCTGTGCTGGATTGTCACACAGCTTACATTGCTTGCAAGTTTTCTGAGCTGAAGGAGAAGATAGTTCATTGTTCTGGAAAAAACCTGGAAGATGGTCCACGTTCTAGAAATCTGGTAGTGCTGCCATTGTTGATATGGTTCCTGGCAAGCCTATGTGTGTTGAAAGCTTCTCTGGCTATCTTCCTCTGGGCCATTTTTCTGTTCATGACATGAGACAGATGGTTGCTGTGGGTGTCATCAAAGCAGTGGACAAGAAGGCAGCTGGAGCTGGCAAGGCCGCCAAGTCTGCCCAGAAAGCTCAGAAGGCTAAATGAATATTATCCCTAATACCTACCACCCCAGTCATAATCAGTAGTGGAAGAACACTCTCAGAACTGTTTGTGGAAATTGGCCATTTAGGTTTGATAGTATAACAGTGCATTGCAAAACCTTCGGAAGGAAAGGAGAATATTTTGTGGACCGTTTGTTCTGTGTGTGGCATTTTTAAGTTATTAGTTTTTCAAATCTGTACTTTTTAATGGAAACAACTTGACCAATAGTCTGTCACAGAATTTTGAGACCCATTAAAACAAAAGTTTAATGAGAAAAAAAATAAAAATTGTCATCATAAAATTAAATAAACGAAAAGAACTACTTTCTAACATATTTTAAATAACAAAAACTACATAAATTAAAGTGCTATATAATACTCCTAAATATACTAATGGAATCTAAAAATGGAACATCATTCATTTAAAAACACATAAACATTAACTTCACTAATATTCATATATTTGATATTTCCTATTCTTGAATGAGCATGTAGTTCTCTAAGTCCTACACAGGATTTTTTTCTTTCTATTTTTAGATGTAAAATGTTTTCTTTCTCACTCTATTATAATTTTATTACACAAAATATGAAAATTTTTAAATTCTTTCTGTAACCATAAGACAAGGATAAAATGAAAATTTTTCAGACAGTATTATAATTGTTATTAGTACACATTTAATCAAAAACAAATAAGTGAAAAACTGTTAGCATTTATTAAACATAAAAATTAATTGGAAATATATTTCTTAATGATATAAATGATCTTTTTCCCCATCAGCCTTTGCATCCATTGATTAAAATAACAATGCTAAAAAGTGTCATTTTTTTAAAGATTTGATTTGTCAGAGATAAGAGTGCACAAGCAGGGGGAGTAGCAGGCAGAGGGAGAAACAGGTTCTCTGCTTAGCATGGAGCCCGATGCAGGACTCTTATCCCAAGACCCTGAGATCATGACCTGAGCCGAAGGAAACTGCTTAACTGACTGAGCCACCCAGATATCCCAAGTATCATATTTCTGCATAAATTTATTTCTATTAATTGTTTTATAAATGCTGTCAGCTAAGAATTAGTATTCATAGAAATAAAAAGAAGTGATAGTTTTTTTCTATCAAATTCACTCATTTTTAAAAATCTGAGGTATATGCTGAAAATTAAAACATGATCGATTATTAAAAATTATCTGCACTGATTCATTAGTTTACAACTCAATTAGGTCTTCTTGCTATCAGTTAAAGCAAAGATTATAAACCACCTCCCTTGAAAATAGTATTTGTTACCAAGGAATTGGCATTTTATGTCATAGGTTCTAAGAATTATGTCATTTTTTTACCTGAATACTAAACAAATGGCCATTAATCTTCCACTTAGAGGCACCAAGTTTTATCTAATATACCTGGAAAGGATTGAAAAAAATTAAAATAATGTTAATGCTATTAAAATTTTCAGCATAAATATTTTTAAATTATCACATGCTTTAAATACAGAACTATAAATAGTATAGAAATATAGAAATAACCTTAAATAGAAATACAGATATAGAAATATAAGTAGATATAAGTATAAACATATTTTCTCCAAGACAAGAAATGCCCTGTGGGAATTAAAATATGCATGGAATGTTAAAATATATGTAGAATTTAATACTTGATGAAAATCCTCAAAAACAGTGGAAGTGTTTTAAGAGTTTGGTGATCCCAAACATTGTATTTCAAAGTTGTTATTTTTCTCAGTTTATAAAGGAGAGACTGAGGACCAAACAGTTAAAGTAATTTCTTCAAAGACAGTCAAGAATCAACATCAAGCCTTTCTGTCATTAAAAGTCATGATCTAGCCTTGACTTTTTGTTTATATCATTAGCATCTACCCTCCCCATCATCCCCACCTTCTCTGATTATTTTATTATTATGAGTCCTGTTTCTGCTCATCAGCATTACTTCCATGATATAACTAAACTTGTCATTCTAGATTTTTCAAATTAAATTAAAATATTGACACATCTGTAAGAAAAATGAGGAAATTGGTCCACTTAAACTACTTCCCACATCTCTGCTGTCTTTATGTTTGCTTGGCAGATGTCCTCTGGTAAAACATGGAAAACAAATACAAATATATCAGATATAGTTGTAGATATGTCTCCATTTCTGGTGCAGATTTACTAACATACTTCTGAAAAACATTAATTGTTCATTCTGCCACTCTTGTTTCAATTGCATTATTATTCATTCCCAAATTGCTAGAGAAATGATCTGTTCACTGCCATTTCTACTACATGACTACAAAACATAACTGAGAAGTAATAAATAGCCACATCCCAAGTGATAAATGGCTTGTTTTCAAAACAAGATTCTGATTACTTGGATTAAAAAAAGTGAAATGTAATATTAAAGCAGAAAACTGTTGAAATCTGTTTGAGAGATGTGGTAGTATCATGTGGCTCGGTGAAATTGAATGCAGATTTTCTTAGTTTCAATTAAAATGGCATAATTCTTGGAAACATCTACTTAGTTGTTTTGCACACTATAATTTTTCATTCTTAATTTCCCTCAAAACAAAAAAGTAATCTTAAAATGATTTAAACTATTTGTTTTTATCACTCTACACTCTAGGAAATATGACTCTGCAATTACTAATTACAGACACATTATTTGCTTGTCACTTATTAGTAATTACTTATAGTTGATGAACACGTCTTGGAATTTACAGTACTTCAAAATTGCTGTCACAGAGTAGGACAGGGAAATTAATTTTAGTTATTAATGCACACCTCAACTGAACCTCAGACCAAGAGCTGTGGGACACATAAATATGATAAATACATCTGCAGTCTATTCCAAAGGCATCAAATAAAACCAATCATACTTATGATCCTTGGAAGTGCTTTGTTCTTTCAGTAGCAGAGTTGTTGAACTTGAAAATATTTGATACCAAGATTGAGAGGTAGCCTGAGGCCAGATCGGGCTTTGCAGAAAAAACAGTGTTGAAGTGATTGTCTTAATGTCATTGCTTGTATTTGAGAAAAGGAATTTTGAAGGCAAAATGAGCTCTGGAGTTCAGGCTTCTCCCATTTCAGTAAAGTGTTTCTCTGTAATCTGCTGCCCCTTCTCCATCTCCTTACTGACTGTGTGGCCTTGTGTAGGTCACTGTACACTTTCAACCTATGTTTCTTCCTTTGCCTTCAAATGTCAAATGCCATTTCGGGAGTGNAGTTCCTTTAATAAAAAGAAGATAGTAATAAGTATGTTCAGGATGATGCCATTTTTACAACAATGATAATACTGAGTGTTCCTTTATTCCCACACATGGCAGAGACTACTAGTGGTCCCTCCATTCCATTCTCTTCCTTGAAGACTTCTTTTTTAATAGGCACTAACTTTTACCTAAACACATATCCATCCATTATAAAAGGTGCATTTCTCAGTCTCCTTAACAGTGCAGTGTGGCCACATGACTAAGAATCAGACAATGTACCAGAAACAGAATATTTCAGAGCAGCCTTAAGGGACCCTACCTAAATGACAGCCAGCACCTGCCCTTTTGGCCCTTTTTTACTTTATCCCTTTCTAATCCTACTGTTCAGAATATAGTTGCCATTTTGAACTACAGAGATGAGGCCCATTATTTAGGGATGGCAAAGTGGCAACCTATAAGGAATCTCACTCCTGGTACTATCTGCTCTGAACTTTTACAGAGAAGTAAATTTCCCTCTTATTTAAATCAGAGCTACCCGGGGCCTGTATTACTTACAAGCAAACCTAATCCTTTACACATGTATTGATATAATGTATATAGCAAGTACTGCTAGTAGCCTACTCGATAGCCCTCTTCCCCTGTTTCTTAAAAAAATAAAATCATAATTCTGTTCTAGAAACAATTTTCCTAGACAGCCCCCCCCCCAAAAATTATGTGAGCAAATGAATTCATGTCAATTCCATTACCCTCTACTAGATAATCATTTTCTCTGCCTTCTTTGCAGCAAAAGTGACAATGAGGATATGGAAGATTTATGGAATTATTTTTCCTCCCTAATGAAAGGAAGACCCTTTTCTCCATTCAGCCTTTTCTCCTGCCAGTAATGCCTTTATATAAAATGTGACAGTTGAGGTTGTGGCAGCTACCTTATAACCATGAAACAAGAACTCTAGGGAGAAAAAAAAGCAAACAGGTAGAGAAAAGCAGGAGGAAGGAGCCTGGGTCCTAACTCACTGAGCTGACCCACTAGCCCTAGAAGAACTTTTCTTTAAGCTGCTTGATTATGTGAAATAATTTAACCTTTTAAATGTAAGTCACAAATGGTCCAGTATTTAATTACAGCAGAGAGCTTCCTCTACTGATACATTTTGTACTTATGTAGAAAAAAAAAATCTGTTAATCTTTAGACATTAGAATAATAGGTGGGTTTACACTGACATTCTTTAGATTTGTAATGGTTGAATTTGTTTATAAATATAAATTACTTTATAATAAAAAACAATTAAAAAGAATGGACTCACAGTACCTCTACAAATATATTTGTTTAAATCTTGCTCATATATTGCTTGAAATATTGTTTATATTTTCTTTATATGTGAAAAGTGATAAATACTTTTCAATGTTTTATTCTAATAGATACTGTATCTGTATCTCACTATCAACTTGCTAATTCACAAATACCTACTCAATACATGGATCATTTTATTTGATATTTTAATACTTGGGTATAAAGTGTTATTTAATACTTGGGCTTTGAAAGAAAAATAATTTAACAGAGAGATTATGTTGTCTGACTACCCAATAAGAAGACACACATTGGAAAGAAGAAAAAAAAAAAAAGCAAGATTCAAGACATAAAAGGAAATGAAAGAATCAGGAAATCAAATTAATGATTCCAAAAGAGTAAGAAAGTGTATGAACTATAGTCTTCCTAGGACAGGGCATCATTCTATAAAAGTAAGATAAAATTGGGGGTATCTTAGAGTATTAGAGGGAGATGGAAAACAGGGTATAGGCAAGAAAAGGGAGCAGAGAACAGATATACTTGGTTATAAGTAACTGATTTAAGCCAGGAGAACTTGAACTAGCCAATAACTAACTAAATGTTTGAAAAGTAAGAGCAAGAAAGTAGATTAGATTGTGTGTCAATGTAAAGAAGAGGAAATGGACAGGTGTTGAGAAATAAAAGTAGGATGGCTAGAGGTGAGCCAATGTACAGGTAAGTCTAAGTTAAAACAGGAATGAATTACACAAATCTGGCCCCTCTAACACCTTATTCCATATTTGCGCATCTTATTTCACTTCAAGAAACTGGAAGCAAGTTTTTAGTAAATTCAATTTTTATTTAACGTATTTCAAAATATGAAAAGGGGTATAAAGTAAAATATAAGTCCTCCTCNTCAAAATATGAAAAGGGGTATAAAGTAAAATATAAGTCCTCCTCCTTGCCTATTTTATACACCTAAGTCCTTCCCCAGCAGCAACAATTGTCACCAGTTTCTGGTATATGTTAGGGAAATATTCTTAAAGACACAATTTTTTAAAAACAAATTTTTAAAATTGGATTTGGGAGTAAAATTTAAAAGAATTAAAAATCACGTGTTCGTGGTCTAGAAGACAGCATTAAGACGACCCCATTTCTCAGACTGATCTGCAGATTCAGTGCAACCCCTGTCAAAATCTCAGCTGCTTTTTTCTTTCTTTGTGCAAAAATTGACAAGCTGCTCCTAATATTCACATGGAATTGCAAGGGACACAGAGTAGCCGAACTAATCTTGAAATGAATAACAAAGTTGGAGACCACCTTCTTACTGATTTCAAAACCTACTACAAAGCTACTGTAATCAAGACTGTGGTACTGCCCTGAGGACAGACATACAGACCAAAGAAGCAGAACTGAGAGATCACATACAAACCCCTACATTTATGTTCAACCAGTTTTCTACAAGGATGCCAAGACAATGTAAATAGACATGAGGAGTGTTTATGGAATAAGGAGATTATTCTAAAATTGTGAAGATGGTTGTATAGTTCTCTAACTTTATTAAAAGTCATTGAATTTCACATTTGAAGTGGGTGAATATTTTGATTTGCAAATTGTATTTCAGCAAAAGTTTTTAAAATTGTTTTAATTCACTTGTTCATATTTGTCATTGTTATATTTTAATCTTATGTTTAATTTTTATTTCAAAAAGCATTTTAATGATATTGTTTATATTCACCTAAATAATAAGATCTATTTTTTTTTTTTTGCTAGAAAGAGAGAAAAGATTATCAGACACATAATTAAAGCCACTTAGATAAAACGTCTGGTGACTAAACTCTAGCTATTTTTAGTAGAAAATTAAAACAACTGTTAGCATTCAGTAATAGGTACCAAAACTGCAATGGGTAGACTTCACTGAACTTAGGTAGGGAATCCAAAAATATATAGTGATAAAAAAATAGAAACAAAATTCTGATTTAAATGTTTCATTGGGGGGCAGTAGAGGAGAAAGACTTATACATTCAACTTTTCTCAAGCCTTGTAAAAGCAAGCCTCTTTCAAGCAGATTTTACATGAATTCAAAGTTTAAGAAAAAAAATCCAGGGTATTAAGTTATTAATAATAGAGATCAGTAAAAAAAAAAAAAGAAAGATATTTTGTGCCACCATTTGAACATCTGCCTGAAAGCTGAAGTTGTCAAACTTGAAGCAATTTTAAAATAATAGCTTTAAAATTAGGGGAACTTTGTAGAATTTAGGGTGTATATCATCTGATTTAATCTTGTAGAAATTAGTAATGTACCCCTTCCTCAGTCTGAGGATTAATCTAAACTGAGTCAAATCTGTTACAAGGTATGAGGATAAGTCTNTTATAAGGTATGAGGTTAAGTCTTCAATCAACAAATAAAAATTAAAGTCCTACCATATGCCAGGAACTGGGGATACAGTTACGAACAGGGCATATATATTCTCCAACCTCCTAGAGCTTATACGCTAGTATGAAAAATACACTTTACACAGTTAATCATGTAAGCAATCATCTAATTAATATAATTATGAGTCATTATGCTTAATAGTATATCTATTTTAGTCATTCATTTATTCAATCATCACATATTTATTGAATACCTACTATGACCCAGGTCCTGTAAAAGTACATCTTGCTAAAACTCCAAAAATCGTGACATTTTGGTTATAGCCTAAAAATGCTCTCATCCCAAATGTCAGATTAATGTTCTCATTTTTGGAAAGCCTGGAAAGAGGTAGACCTTGGAGAAAAAAATTGGGAATTCTATAGGTGAGCTAATACTTCAATGAGAAACAGGATCTCCCTTTCACTGGATTGGACTGCTTCTAGACTCCAGACGTGCAGACATTTTCAGCTGTACTTCTTTTTTTTTTTTTAATGTTTTTTTATTATATCATGTTAGTCACCATACAGTACATCCCTGGTTTCCGATGTAAAGTTCGATGATTCATTAGTTGCGTATAACACCCAGTGCACCATGCAATACATGCTCTCCTTACTATCTGTCACCAGTCTATCCCATTCCTCCACCCCCCTCCACTCTGAAGCCCTCAGTTTGTTTCTCAGAGTCCACAGTCTCTCATGCTTCATTCCCCCTTCTGATTACCTCCCCTTTCTTTATCCCTTTCTTCCCCTACCGATCTTCCTAGTTCTTATGTTCCATAGATGAGAGAAATCATATGATAATTGTCTTTCTCTGCTTGACTTATTTCACTTAGCATTATCTCCTCCAGTGCCGTCCATGTTGCAGCAAATGTTGAGAATTCGTTCTTTCTGATAGCTGAGTAATATTCCATTGTATATATGGACCACAGCTTCTTAATCCAGTCATCTGTTGAAGGGCATCTCGGCTCCTTCCATGATTTGGCTATTGTGGACAATGCAGCTATGAACATTGGGGTGCATATGGCCCTTCTCTTTACTACGTCTGTATCTTTGGGGTAAACACCCAGTAGTGCAATGGCTGGGTCATAGGGTAGTTCAATTTTTAACTTTTTAAGGGACCTCCACACTGTTTTCCAGAGTGGCTGTACCAACTTGCATTCCCACCAACAATGTAGGAGGGATCCCCTTTCTCCACATCCTCTCCAACAATTGTTGTTTCTTGCCTTGTCTATCTTTGCCATTCTAACTGGCGTAAGGTGGTATCTCAGTGTGGTTTTGATTTGAATTTCCCTGATGGCTAATGATTTTGAACATTTTTTCATGTGTCTGTTAGCCATTTGTATGTCTTCATTGGAAAAGTGTCTGTTCATATCTTCTGCCCATTTTATGATTTGTTTATTTGTTTCTCGTGTATTGAGTTTGAGAAGTTCTTTGTAGATCTTGGATACCAGTCCTTTATCTGTGGTGTCCTTTGCAAATATATTCTCCCATTCCGTGGGCTGTCTCTTAGTTTTTTTGACTGTTTCCTTGGCTGTGCAGAAGCTCTTTATCCTGATAAAGTCCCATAAGTTCATTTTATCTTTTATTTCTCTTGCCTTTGGAGATGTGTCGTGAAAAAGGTTGCTCTGGCCGATGTCATAGAAGTTGTTGCCTATGTTCTCCTCTAGAATTTTGATGGATTCCTGTCTCACATTGAGGNGGAGGGCACGTATTGCATGGTGCACTGGGTGTTATACGCAACTAATGAAGCATCAAACTTTACATCGGAATCTGGGGATGTACTGTATGGTGATTAACACAATATAATAAAATAAAATTAAAAAAAAAATGCCATTTCGGATCTGAACGACGCGAAGCTCTAAGGATTCCTCTTTCAACACAACTTCTTGAGTGCTCTTTCATTGGTACAGGGACAAATAACAATGTTCGAAATGACTCTATACCAATTACATGCTGACAGTAATTATTTCTGAAACTTTCTAATAGGCTAAAAACCAAGAATGAACAAACAAAACCAAACCAAACCCCCAAACAGCTCCTAAAACAGTTATTTGTGGACCAACTTTTCTTCACTTAGATGTGCCTGTACTCTCCCCCGTCATGACTGAAACTGGACCCAGCACTCTAACAAATGCTGGAGGAAGTCCAACTAAAGCAGAACGGAATCCGATGAAAATATTCTCTTGTGGTTAAGCTTCCACTTAATCCAGCTAAGCTCCATTTGATGATGAAATTGAAGACATGGAGGTCTCTAAGCAGAACTGTGAGCCCCTCATGAGCATCTTGATCACCTTCCCAACCATCTTCTTCATCATTCTTCAGTGATAGACTCTCTCATACTACTTCTGGGAGACATTTCTCAGGAAGGTCAGAGTCCAAAGGGCCAGTCCCACCAAGTCTTGATAATGTCCTCTCTTTTCCCTCTTTATGCCCCTTTTGAAGGGGCACAACTTAACTTGTACTTAACTTACTTATACCATTACCTGCCACTTGAAGGTTTAGGAGAATGGCTCCAAAACAAAAAGTTATCAAGGAGTTTCTTTTAAGTAGAAGAAAACAGATTAAATTAGAAAAATCTGAAAACCCTAACAGGAAATTTAGATGAAGTTTAGAGTCGATGGAGCTATTTCAGGACAATGTTAGGATGCTTGGTTCTTTGCAAATATAAAGCTACAAAGAAGGTTAGTATATCTTAAGCCCAATTGATTCTTTTTTTTTTTTTTAAAGATTTTATTTATTTATTTGACAGAGATAGAGACAGCCAGCGAGAGAGGGAACACAAGCAGGGGAATGGGAGAGGAAGAAGCAGGCTCATAGCAGAAGAGCCTGATGTGGGGCTCGATCCCATAACGCCAGGATCATGCCCTGAGCCGAAGGCAGACGCTCAACCGCTGTGCCACCCAGGAACCCCCAATTGATTCTTTTGATATAAGTGTCTCTTACTCTCTTTTAACTGCTTTTACTCATTAGAGATAGGAACTACCTTACTTTACACACGATTACTGTTTTCCTAAATAAAAATATAAATTCAAGCTATAATTATAATTCAAAATTTAAATTCAAACTATTCCTAATAAAAATAAGAGTAATAAAGGTATCATTTTCAAAGTGTTTGTAACATACTTCCCATTATAAAGTGAATTTATGTCAAAGATTAAACTCCTTAATGAAGGAAACTGATAAAGAAGCAGAACTGAGAAGTGAGTAGGCACTTTAAATAATGATGAAATAAGATTACTAAATTACATATAAAATAAGTTATGGTCCTGAAGGGCAAGAAAATTATAACCTCTTGGGTGGCTTTACTACCCATCAAAAGTAATTTTCATCTTCATGTTAACATGTTAACTTCACAGAATGTGGGGTTCCTGATGAATAAGAAATAGAAGGTCAAACAAATATATATATATATTGTGCCAATATATAGGCCTTTTGAACAATGCACCAAGAGGAGGCTGAAAATCATACAGGTTTCCTTTGGTCTTATTTTCAAGTTTTTGATGATTTTTCTTAGTACCTGCACTACTGTTATTACATAATTTCCTCCTTATAAAAAGTAAATGAAAAGAAGGAAAGGAAGGAAGGAAGGAAAAGAAAGAAGGAAGGAAAGAAAGAAAACATTTATTACATTGCCAGTTTCCATTGCTTGCTTTTAAAGATATATCAATGTCTTTGTACTCAGTAGAATTTTAGTTATACACTCAAATGTTCTGCAATACACAGTTGAAATAATGTTCTATAAATATCTTACTCAATTTATGGGCTTCTGTCTTGTTTTATGAATTTACCAGCCATTGTTCTCACGAATGAGAATAGTCTGTAATTGGAAATGTCATAAGACCATAAAAATGTAAAAATTTTTATTCCAAAATATTTTAGTTGGAGTGAAGAAAGGTAGAAACAATCTAATATGGTAAGATACACTAGTGTAAAATGAAAGAAAATAATTCCAAATATATTAGTAAGTAACTGATTATTAGTCATTTAAAGTATTCTGTTGAACTTTAGCAGTGAGAATGAGTAAGAAATGTTCTGCATCTGATGGATTGGGTAATAATTTGCCTGATAGTTTTGAAAGGGCTGATTTCCATATCATTCTGTGTTGATTTAGTTGAAGATTAGAGAAAGCACAGCCTCCTTTGCAATACACAATTGCATATGTCCTCTCATAAATTAAATTGTTAACCTGGTGACATTATCCTCTCTCCCAACAGTAGTATGTCTCATTTAAGGATGGCAAAGATGAGTGCTTTTTTAAAAGGAGGTTTATACACATTAATTCTTTCTCTTTGATATTTACCACTTGTGTTTTCAAAAAGAAAACGATCACAAAGCATTGTTGGAATAAAGGCACGGAGAGAGAGATTTTGAAGTCAATGCCAAAATCCTTTTCAATTGTCATGTTTTGACTTCATGAAAGACTTAGGGTTCAGTAAAAAATTAGGAATTTCACAAGAGTCATTGAAGTGCATCACAGAAAGAAGATATCCTGTAGCTATAAATCCAAGTACCTAGGTTCAGGGAAATTAGCAGGGTTTAAATTGATTTGCTTCCTGCCAGAAAGCTATGACTTTTCCTTTCCTAAGTCTCAAGAACATTCTCAGTATCACTGAGTCTGTCTTCGGCGGTAAGTGAGGAAGCTGACTGGGTGAGTGGGTGCAGTTAACAGGGCTTAGAAAAGTCAGCATAATGCTAGGAAAACGTGGCAGACTAGCTTTTGCTCAGTATGTGTTAGTAGACCCTGTGCCAAACATTTTGTGTGTTTTTCTCCTTCAATTCTGAGTTGTCATGTGAGGAGAACTCATCATCCCCATTTTTATAGGTTTGAAAATCGAGATGTAGATGTTAATTTAATTTTCCCAATATCGTACAGCTAGAGTTGTAAAGCTGGAATTTGAACATATTTAAACCAACAATTATTCTATACTGCCTTTACTGGATTAAATGACCCAGGTAGTAAGTAGCTCAGTTAAGCAAGAACTAAGTCTTTGACTCTGAGAAACAATAAAAGTCTTTTGGCTTTTTTTTCCTTCATGTGCAAAATAAGGATTTTAAAATCAGTAATACAGAAGATACCTTTTTCTTCTAGGATTCTAGGTCATGTCCTGTGCTATTTTTCAAAAGGAAAAAAACACATTTTCCAGGCTTACTTAAAATCGAAGATGATATCCTTATGTAGATTCTGTATGCTCAATATAACTAGTTTTTTTTAAGATGTTACTCATTTTGGACAGGGAAAGAGCAAGAGTGGGAGGAGTGGAGGGGGAGGGAAAGAGAGGAAGAATCTGAAGCAGTCTGAGTGCAGAGCCTAATGCAGGGCTCAATCACCACCAGATCGGTACATCAGCTGAAACCAAGAGTCTGATGCTCAGGCAACTGAGCCCCCCAGGCGCCCCTGACTATTTTTTTTATAACATGAAAAACATATGGTCTCCTACATGACTTTTCTCTTAGAATTCACTGATTAATGACCCAGCACTACAATGCATTCAGAAATACTTATAAAAGATTTTGTATCTTGAATTCAGAATGTCATCTACATTTATTTGAAAGTTTAAAATATTGATCTACATAGGTTTTATTCACTCAAAAATTATTGTTTGATATAGAAATGAATTCATAAATTCACTGTATTCAATCTTCAGTCACCTGGGCAGTGGCTTACAGGTTAGGAATCACTGATACAGAAATTGGGTTATAAAAACTCTATAGCAGATGTATCATTTTTTTTTTTCTAAAATCCTAAGAAATTGGGGCACCTGGGTGGCTCAGTCATTAAGCGTCTGCCTTCGGCTCAGGGCGTGATCTCGGCATTCTGGGATCGAGCCCCACATCAGGCTTCTCCACTGGGAGCCTGCTTCTTCCTCTCCCACTCCCCCTGCTTGTGTTCCCTCTCTCGCTGGCTGTCTCTCTCTGTCAAATAAAATCTTTAAAAAAATAAATAAATAAAATGCTAAGAAATGAATTGTTTCTCAGTATTTAATATGTAATATCAGAATGATAATTGCACCCTCACTGAGTGGGTATACCAGATAATCACATATCATTTGCACTTTATTCTAAAGGTCCATCAGTAGTTTAATAGTCTGGAGGATGTAGTTGTTTCCTAGGGCCACCATAACAAAGTAGCAGACTGAATGGCTGAACAACAACAAAACTTTTTTTTTCACAATTCTGGAGGCTAGAAGTTCAAGATCAAAGCATGGGCAGAGTCAGGTTTTTTTTTTTTTTTTTGAGTTCTCTCTTTTTGACTTATAAATGGCTGTCTTGTCATGCTATCTTCACACGGTCTTTCCTCTGACTGTCCCAATCTCCTCTTACAAGGGCCCAAATCAAACTGGATTAGGCCCACTCTAATGACCTCATGCAACCTTAATTACTTCTTTAAAGACCCCTTCTCCAAATGCAGTCACATTCTGAGGTACTGAGGGTTAGGACATCAAAATGTGAATTTTTTGCGGGTGGACAAAATTTAGCCACAAATCCTGCCTATTAAGATATCTCTACCTATGCTTTCTAAAGAACATTTACAGAGACTATGTTATCTTACTTTAATTTATCTTCACAAAAAGGAAACTAGGCTAAAACAATTATTGCAAAGAAACCATGGAATACAAATAAGAATATAATGCAAACTTAAGTAGAAACAAAAAAAGTCGGTTGACTAATCCCTTCCTTGTAAGAGCTTTTTCTCAGTTACATAATAAGGTAAAACCAATGAAAGATATTAAGAGAGGTGCAGGGATAACTCACAGGTTTTCTTTTTCCTATTAATGAATAACCCTCTGCTCAATCATTTTCTCTTTGTTCTAATCACATTCAGTTCAGTACTTTGTTGGAGAAATGAGCAAGAATGTAGCATCATCCGTGGGAGTGTACGAGAAAAACTTTGCTGATGTATATCTGGGCAAAAGGTGTATAAGGAGTTGCTAAAACTGCCTTCAATCTTGATGATTCACTACAAGCATGCACAGAACTCAAACATTTTTACATTCATAGTTACAGTTTATTACAATGAAAGAATACAGAGAAAATGAGCAAAGGGAAAGGCTCATGGGGCAAAGTCCAGAGAAAACCAGGCGGAAGCTTCTAGGTGTCCCTCCCAGTGGAGTAACACAGAATGAGCTTAATTCCTCCAGCAATGATGTATGGCAACAAGCACAAAGTGTCACCAACCAGAGAAGTTCAACTGAGCCTGGTTTTCCAGAAATTACTGGGGTCAGTCCCAATCATGTAGTCTTACAGTGCTTGTGTGACTGACTCTAGTTACTGAAGCCCCAGACCCCCAGATTGAAAGCAGGTGTTCACCATAAATAACATTATTAGTATAAACTATTTGGATAAACTGGTACAGTATGTCACAAGGCCTCAGGCATACACAAACAACCTTATGAAACAGAACATTCAAAGAGCTCAGTTATAGTCATTAAAGTAAGCCTTTCTGGGAAACTTAGGTAGAGCAACATGGTCCTGCTGAGTTAACCCTTTCCTGCACCAGAGTGGCCTGAGGCGTATTTCAGAGAATAAATCCAAGTGGCAGTCCTAGCTATTATTCAGTGTGAATCGGGAAAAGTGAATGAGGTGAATAATTTAGAAGACTGAGTCAAGTCTATACATAAAAACAAAAGTCGGAGACTGAAAAACTAGGAGCATAGCAAAAATCCAGCAAAGAAAGTCTTAATGAAGGAATAAAAAAATGAGAATATTCTAAAGACCCTTATTACCTGATACCAGTTGTAGGACTTTAGGAATGTGTGAAATGGCTTATAGGAATCACCTAACAATGCAAATAATTTTTAGAACAAACCTCTAATGGTTTACAACAATATCTCTAACCTAAAATGAACAGGCTCAAATCTAGATCTCTGAGCATAGATAGATATTCAGACACACCAAATTTATGATATATAAGTATATACTATTTAAAATATTTCTCACATTGATTTCATTCTTGTTCAGTGATTCAAATAATTAGCAAATTTCACCTTTAAACTTTCTCACGGAGAAGTTACAATGTCAAATGTGACCTTGTATCTACTTGTGGCTTAGTTAAATTATATTTGGATTCTTTGTTTGTTTTTTAAGATTTTATTTATTTATCTGAGAGAGAGAGAGCAAGAGTGGTGGAGAGAGACAAAGGAGAGGGAGAAGGAGACTTCCTGCTGAGCAGAGAGACTGACATGGGGCTCAATCCTGGCCAGGGCTCAGTCCCAGGACCCTGAGCTCATGACCTGAGCTGAAGGCAGATGCTTAACAGTCTAAGCCACCCAGGTGCCCCTGGATTTTTCATTGTAATATCATTGTCACCGGTGGGAGAAGTATCCTGTGACCAAGGTTACCTGGACTCATATGAAAGATGTAACCAAGATTAAGACTACTAATTCTGTAAAGTTAAAATCTCACCATCTGACACCTGGGTGGCTCAGCCGTTAAGCATCTGCCTTCGGCTTAGGTCATGATCCTAGCTAGGGTCCTGGCATTGAGCCCCGCATCAGGCTCCCTGCTTGGTAGGAAGCCTGCTTCTCCCTCTCACACTCCCCTTGCTTGTGTTCCCTCTCTCACTGTCTCTCTCTGTCAAATAAATAAATAAAATCTTAAAAAAAAAAAAAAAACCACCTCACCATCTGTCTGGATCCCATCTCTGTTTAAGTTAGTAGAGTGCATAGTATCTACCATTATTTCTGTTTGAGGTTTTTTTTTTCCCCCTTCTTTTCCTCTCTGTTTACAGGTACATTTATTCCTCATGAATGTTAGTATTTAACTCCTTGAGGCCTTTCAATAACTGTTATTCAAAAAACACATCATGCTTCATCTTTATATTTCCTTGGTGCTTAGTAAACTGCTAGGTGCAGAGCCTGGGATTCAATTATTAGGTGTCCAACCAGCTCAGTTTTATTGATGATAACACATGAATGTACCTGAGTTTTTAAAATACCTAGTACTCGGGGCGCCTGGGTGGCACAGCGGTTAAGCGTCTGCCTTCGGCTCAGGGCGTGATCCCAGCGTTATGGGATCGAGCCCCACATCAGGCTCCTCTGCTATGAGCCTGCTTCTTCCTCTCCCACTCCCCCTGCTTGTGTTCCCTCTCTCGCTGGCTGTCTCTATCTCTGTCAAATAAATAAATAAAATCTTAAAAAAAAAAATAAAACACCTAGTACTTTCAGGCAATGCATCTTTTGAAACCGAGGACAATTTTCTACAGCTGGCATTGCAGAAGGCATTTAATGAGGTTTGGGATAACCACATTAGGCAATACTACACAATAATTTCTTACTTTAGAATTTTTGATAAATGATACAGGGATGTCTTAGATGAAAAGGCAAACAGTGTTATTCCTTTGGAAGAATGTACTCTCAACAGAGAAGTTTGGGCTTCTCTGTTGTGACAATAAAATTGAATTCTGTGATAAATGCTTTTCTCATTTCTGGAAGCAGCTTTGTAAATAAACATTTAGCTAAAGCATAAAATATAATTGGAAATGTACAAAAAAATGTAAGTGTTGGGCTTACTGAATTTTTCCAAAAGTGAACAAATCCATGTAACAAAAACCCTGGTCAAGAAATGGAAGGTTACCATGGATCAGGAACCTTACCATGAATCAGTAAGGGCTCCCTTAAGGAAGTAGACTTACTATCAGAAATAAGTAAATAAAGAACTTATTGTGAGGTTATACTTTACAAATGTGGGAGGAGTTGGGAAAATGAAGGTTTGGAATGAAAATTCAGAGGATAATAGAAAAAGTTATTAGTCAACCTGAGACACTAGTAAGATTAAAAAAAAAAAAATCAATGTCTGCTGCTGCCAAAATGTGACTATGAGTGGGAATCGCATAAAGGGGCTTCTGAGATACTGTTGCTCTGATGCAGCGACTGCCAGATGCTCTACAGCCAGGTATCTGGTGGTGGGCGCAGGGTCTCTGTTGGTCATTTGGGCTAGCAGTCAGAAAGATGAGCTGAATGTAGAGTAGATGAGAGAAAAGATAGTTTAGGACCTGTAGGCACCACTGTGTCTGTCCATCCCCAGATCTAACTGTGACAACTTTCCAAGAACAATGGCATTCGCTGGTGTTCAACTTCCTCTTTTGTTTCATATTAACTTGGAACCATACGGAAAGGGGATGGAATTATAATTACATGGGTTAATCAAGTTAACCTGATACAATCCAACAAATGAGTATCTCGGATGATCCCCCTACCCACTTGGCCCATAGCCCCATCCAGTCACGACACCTCCTGTGGGTAACCACTATGCTAACCTCTAACAGAGATTGTGTTTGCCTGTGTGTACTTTATGTGAATGGACTCATAACATGTACATTTGTGTCTGGTTCCTTTTGCTCAATGTCAACTTTCATGAGAGTCATCCCTGTTCTTGTGTACGGTTACAATTAATTTATTCTCATGGGAGTACCCTATTCCATTACATGAATAGATCAGAAGATATTTTCCTATTTTGGCAATAGTGAACATAAGTTTATTTGTATTTTGGGACTATTGCTAACAGTAATAACATGAATATTCATATATAGAGAGAAACAGTTGTACATAATTATTTGGCATATACTTAAGAATGGAATTTTTTGGAACAAGAGATACATATATGTTTAGTTTAACTGAGTAATTTCACACAGTGAGTAGATAATTAGCCTCTCAAAACAACCTTTCTAGTTTACAGATGAAGATAATAATATTTCAACTCTAGTAGGATTATTGTGAAGTTGAGGTTATATAGTCTATGTCAAAACACCCGTGTACATGGTACACAATGAGTCCTCAATATATGATGATTCATTATTACTTACTATATCTTCATAGTTTGACGATCATCAAGCAGTCAGGGTTCATATTTTCAGGCACAATTTCATAATCACATTCAACATGCCCTAAACCACACTATATACCCCAGTAAATGATGACTAATATAGGCTTGATTCTCAGTTGTCTCTTGGCAATCACAAGGAATAGTAATAGAACTGGATGGGACTCTGTACCCAAGCCACAGTAAGTATGCCTCAACTAGTAAATTCTCCATACAGTATTTGAACTATCTCATTTATAACAGGGAATGGTAAGGGTGGGGGTAGGGGGAAATTTTAGTCTAAAAATCTGGATGTTGAATTCCTATTTCAAAGATGTGAATTTTGACTATAAGCCCAAATTCACTTTTCAATCCTGATGTTCTAAAAACTTACCTTAGATCACAATTACCATAATAATGACTCAAACTGACTTAATGAAGATTAGTGAAGGCATTTTGGGTTCTTAAATATTCATTCAACAAGTATTAATGAACACCTAAAAGCTGGTAAAAAAGAGACCAAACGTTTATCCCTCAAAGATTTCGCATTCTAGTTTGAAGACTAATAGTAAATAAACAATAAACCAATAAATTCATTATATATAATGTCAAACAAGGAAAAGTTCTCTGAAGAGTAAAAGAGGCAGAGACAGAAGAGAGAAAGACCTTGCCAAGAAGTACTGTTTTAGGTAATTTGGTTAAGAAAACATTTGAGAGGGATACCTGCGTTAGTGTCTGCCTTCAGCTCAGGTCATGACCCCAGAGTTCCTTGCTTGTGCTCACACTCCCTCGCTCTCTCTCAAATAATAAAATAAAAATATGTTTTAAAAACGAAAAAGAAAACATTTGAGAATACATTCTAGATCATGTACATGTATGTCACCAGAAGGATAGCAGACACTGTTTCATGCACAGATTTATGCACAAGCACACGTTGTTAGATAATAAGATTAAACTTTTGCCCATAGTTGACAATTAAAAAAACACCTACAAATTTAGAGAGAAGATACAGTATTTGCCAGACCTTGACATATTTCAGAGAATAATCGCTGATACACAAAAGTTGACCAAGGAAAATTTAGCTATGACAGTTGACTCTCACATTATTTTCTCACATTATTACAATTATGAGTTGTCAAAGAGATAAGACAAACTTAAGTCATTAGGAATATTAGAGAGAGAGAATGCCAGTATAACTTTGTATTTTTACTCTTGCTGACTTATTTCCAGATCATAATTTCTTGACTTTAAGAACAAAAATTCTTTATAATGCCAGCTCCACCTGCTTTCAGAGGATTTAGCTGGGAACCTGTCTATAGCATGATGACTAATTGCTAGATTAATAAAGACATTGCTTCTCCCACAATATAAGTGCTTAGATTTCCTTGCCCTCAATATATGTGATGTATCATTTTCTCTGGCTGCTCAGATGATATAAATCTTTTCACATTATATTCCTCCACTGTAATTCATATCCTTTTAAAAACCATTATTTTCCAAGAATTTTCATCATGGCATTGGTAGTTAGGTGTAACACAAAGGGAAAGAATGTGAGGTAGCAATCTGGCCTGGCTGCTTGCTGGGTATAAAATCTTAGCCAATTTATTTAGTTCATTCAGAAAATACTTATGAAGTTCCTATTATATGCCAAACTCTCAAGATATTTTAGTTGAAAAAAGAGACAAAAATATCATCCTGTTCAGATTTTCCCTGGACGACTAAATTTCTAATCTGGGAGAAAAATAATATTAAGTATCACATGGGTCTTGAAGGGATTAAGTGAGAGCAGAGAAAGACTTTGGTGTTAAACACATCTAGTTATGCTGCTTATTTGCATGAATTTTAAGCAATTTTTTAAACTCGTTTTTTTCAGATGTAAATGTAGAGTTTTTATGATAGAAAGAAGTTATATAAATATATAAATATTTGAAGCTATATCAAGTCCGGTAAGGGACATCCTGGCAATTACTACCTGCAAAGTCATCTCTTGAAAACTAGCAGTGTACAGGTGTAGTTTCTAGCTCAAATGCCTTGGTTGACTTCCATGATTCTAATATATGACAGTTCCTCTTACAGTCTCATAATTATCTCAAATTTAGTATACCCAATATTGACTGTTCTATGCTAGACATGCTACTCATTCACCAGACCCACCCTCTACTCTTCAATGAGTGTCAGTAGGCTCTTCTTGCTTCTGTTGAGTTCAGCCTATGAGGGAACCACTAGAAAAATAAATAATAAAGGAAGTAAGAAGGTAAGGTCGAGAGATCCTTTCCCTCCACCTCTTGAAACCCTTGCTTCAGTTGATTGGTTCTTCCACCAAAGGTCAATGTTCTTGGCAAGTGGCCGTATACACACACTTCCCTCTTTTTTCCATTTGTCTTAAACTTTTCCTTCTTGTGTTTACTCGCCGCAAGTTACAACATTGTTTCTAGTAGTTTTCTTACTCACTGTTCCTATCTTTAAGACACTACCTAATGTGTTTGTGCATTCTCTCTCTGTTAAGCTTTGGCCCGCCAGCCCTAGAATAGATAGAGTACACAATAAATATATAACACTCAAATAAATACGGCACTTTATAAATACTTGTTTTCTGATTATCTAGTCATCAAATTTGGTAAATTGCAGAAGTTTCCGTCTAATCATTTACCTTCATCTTCTTATCACTCACCATATCTAGTCAGAAACTAAGTCCCATAGATTCCATTTACTTCCTCAATAACTTCAGCATTATTCCCCTTATCCCTTCCTCTATTAGGACCTCCTCTGCTTATGTCTTGATCACTTGTTAGTTGAAGTTTTGCATTACAGTCTTACCTGGCTTCCTTGCCTCCAGGCTATCCCCTTGGCAATTCATATTCACAGCGAGGCCAGAATGGTATGTCTAAAATACACATATGATTATTTCTTTATCCTGCTGAAATCCTTCCAGTGCATACCCACAGCAAGATGGGGATATTATTATTTCTAATTATCTCCTGTCTGTATTATTACATTGTTTTCCATTTTCTAATGAGACATGTTCTAATAATAATTATCCCAGCTGACTTAAGTGTTCAAGACTTTCTAGTTCATTCTTTACAACTCTATTCATGCATGTTCATTTTTCTTATTTTTAATAAAAATAAATAAGTGCATTCATACTTATATATGAATATATGTACATACATATATATATACACCCTTGCTTCTAGATATCATAATGCCATTTCCAACTTTTTATGAGCAAATCAAAGTATATCATTTATTTTTATTCTTTTTGCTTTTTCAACTTCCTACTCATTCCTAAATTCACTACAATTTTGATTTTGACATCATCCATTCACTAAACTTCTCTTAGCACTGCTGTTATTCACTTGCACCATGGACAGTTTTATCCTTATTTTGTCTTGCTGTGGCAACATTTGACAGTTGGATGCCTCCCTTGAAGTTTTCTTTCTTTAACTTTCTTAACACCACACTACTTATGTTCTCATTCTCACTTTACACAACTCATTCTCTCTTACTTGTAATTAAGTTATAACATACCTCAGCCTTCTGTCCTAAATCCTCTTTCTTCTTATTTTCTATATTCCATGTGGTCAATTTAATTCACTTCCCCAGGTTCAATTACCAATGTTAGAGGTGGTTGTCTCCAACGTCACTCTCTTGCTCAAAAATGTTTTTTTTTTTAAATGCACAGCAATATATACATTTGTTTCTTGCTCACTTCAAATGACTATCAAACAGATATCTCAAACTCAGTACCTATCATACTCAACTTACTTCCCCTTCATCTCACCTGCTTACATTTTCAATAAATAATACAACCATCTTTTCAGTTATCCAACTCAGTAATGTGAGTAGAATCCTTAACTCCTCCTTTATCATCAGCATTCAGTGAATAACCATGTCCTGTCATTCCTGCATTTAATTATATCTCAAATCTCCCCCTCCCACTCTATCTATTTGGCTTTCATTCTTATTTCCTTCACATCCCACTGCAATAACCTTCTAATTTGTGTTCTCACCTTTATTCTGGTCCTCATCGAATTCATTCATCACAATTTTAGGAAAGAGACCTTTCTGACATGAATATGAACATCTTACTGTCTAGTTAACACCCTACTGTGATATAAGATAAAGTGCTAATACAAATACGACCCTTAAGATTTGTTAACAGTCTGGTCTTGAATTAATTTCTATCCCCTCTTGCTAGTGTATTCTAAACATTCATTGTACCAGTGAGAGAAAAAAAAAATGTATCTCTTAGTTTCTGTACAATTCCCCTTATGATTTTCTATCTCTAGAATACATGTACCTCTTCCTTTTTCGTGGATTTAACTTACATGTTCTTCAACCTTGAGAGTCAGAGTCTTCTGACCATGGAGGCCTTTCCTGACCTTATCTCTGTGCTAAGAGCCCCCAGTTTAGCCCCATGCTCCCATGAGACACTTTTATCAAGACAATCTTTACAATTCACTATAGTGACCTGTATAATCATCTGGGCTTTCTGCTAGTCTGTCAGGTTTGTAAGCAACTTGATGTTTTCCTGGCAGCAAGCATTGTCTACTATATTGTACTTAGTCAGTACATATTTTTTAATGAATTTATAAATGACTAATGCCTGACATATTGTGTATATTCAGTTCTTTCATTGAATGAGGAGACTGAATGTTAGTTGTTACTATCCATTGTCCTATCAAATCTTACCTTTCTAATGTACTTTTCAGATTGGTCCTAATAGATTTATAATTACTGAACAATTATCATAACTCTGTTCCCCTCTCTGCAATCATCAAACTTTTTTTTTTTAGTTCCTTATCAGTAAAAAAAAAAAAAAATCCTGAGGACTTTGTCAATGGACTTTTCTTTATCCCTTCAAATTAAATAACAGCTTTAGATATAAATCATCATAATATTTAAACTAAATCTAAAATAGAGACCCAATAAAACTGTTTTGACAAAATTTTTTAATCAACGGAGGTCTCAAAGGATTTATTCTCTATGGGTATGATTTCACAACTATGATTGGCTGTCTATATGATAAACATGATTTAAGAAAGTTAGTTCTATATTTGCAGTTGGAACTGAGCGATATTTAAAGTGAGGTGGGAAGGGACACAAGGAAGGCTGAATGACATGTGAACAGGGTGGCAGATTGCTATAGTGTGTTGTTGGGTACCCTCTAAGCTGCCCTACTAAGTTTTAACCTGATAGAAACAAAGATGAGCATCTGTTCTATATTGCAGTGACAGACTTAAAAGATGGTATTACCAACTATTTGAAAGGGACTTTGAGAAATCAACTAGTTTAGTCATTTGCCTTCAGGGATGTTAATGGCTAAATCACATCAAAAACATGGTTATCTTTTCTTAAAAATAATTTTCACAAATAAAGATAACTCTCAATAAACTTCGAATGTGACTGCAAGTCACACATTTAGTTACAGAAGATAAAATATGGAGATTAACCAGAAATAATGGTATCTGCCGGAGTACTAGAAACCTCTAGTTTAAAATATACACTTCATCATAAGTGTTTTCTTTCCTAAGATGGAAATAAATGTACTTTGTGAAAAGTAATTCAAGGTGGCATTGTGTTTTATAAAGAAAATGAACTGTTATGTTTTATCAACGTAAATGTGTTACTACAAGATTATTTTATCTTCTTGAAAGTCGCAAAAATTACTTGATATTAAATTTATGTGCAGACTTTTTTTAAACAACATGAGACACCAAACAGAGAACCTGAGACAGAAGAAATGGAGCACGGTTTAATTAGTTAACCCTTCCTTGTTAGTTTTATGTCTGGAGAAATGCTAAAGCACTTGATAGTTTTGCTTCTAGTATGATTATCCTCTACAGTTTTTCACATGGTATAATATTGCCTTGAGATGTTACATTCATTTTACTGACTACCAAAGAATAATTCCCTGTGCTGAAGTAAAGAATTATTTTCAAATAACTGTGCTTACAGTTTCCTGAGTGGGAGCAGAACCTGTCTCTATTGCCAAAACTTTTCTCCAGATGCTCAGGTTGCTTTAGGTTATAGGACCATTTATAATTAATGAATGCAATCTATTAAAAAGAGGAATAAATTAACAGGGAATATTGGGACTAATTCTTCCTGTATGATTATGTACATTTTATCTCTCCTTTTAAACCCAACCAGAACCTGAAATTAAGCAGATAATCATAATCAAAATGACTTGAAGTTGCTCTTCTCTTCATCCTTGGCATTCAGTGGGCATGCTACTGTGTTTCTCACAGCCCCACCCTGGGAAAGCAGCATGTCTGGGAAAAGATAGTCTCAATTTCCGTATCCCAGACTGCCATTATCAAGAATGATAGATAAAAGGAAGTAGGGAAGAAGGTATTGGATCTGACGAGATCTTCCAACTTCTTTTGAGTTTGTTTTTTTATTTAAGGGAAGTAAAACTAAAACAAGACCTTGAAGTGTTTATGCATTTTTTCCCCTCCTAAAGCAGCATATGGGATTCCTTTGGTCAAAAATAATTTGTCATTATCAGATATTAACTAAATGAGATATTTTGGTGCATATATAAATATTTTACCAATTTCCTATCGCATAGTTTCATTATGTCCTGTTTCTGTGTTACTATTAAGAGTTCAGTGGCTGGGGCGCCTGGGTGGCTCAGTCATTAAACTTCTGCCTTTGGCTCAGGGCGTGATCCCAGGGTCCTGAGATCTAGCCCCACTTCGGGCTCCATGCTGTGCTGGGAGCCTGCTTCTTCCTTTCACACTCCCCCTGCTTGTGTTCGTTCCCTTTCTCGCTGGCTATCTCTCTCTCTGTGAAATAAATAAATAAAATCTTAAAAAAAAAAAAAAGAGCTCAGCAACCTAACAAATAGCTTCTAATCATCCTTACTATCTATTTCGCCAAAATTATATTTTTCTTACTCAATTTTCATGATCTCTACCCTCCCTGAGCCAAGAAATATATTTTTTTCTGTCTTGGGATTTAGAACATGTTCTATTGCTATCCATAGTACTGGGCAAAAGAACCTTACAAACCTAAAAATCTGCATGTAGTTCAACACAGGGCCATAGCACTGGTAAAGTACAATTTTCAAAAAGTATGACTGATGACTTTTTTTATGACTTTCTTATAAATAATAGAGCATATATTAAATATTTTATTCAACTCATTAGTTAGTGAGTGAAGAAATAAAATGTTAAGGCTGATTCAAAGAGCATTTGAAGACCTATATATTTATAGGCAATTCATGTGTTAATATTAGAATAAAATTGTTGGGTGAGATACAAATTTGTTCCTGGTTGTCCTACAAGGCAATAAAATGTAACCTTTGTAGTTATCTTTTCTACTGGAGCGAAGGTACCAACCTTAATATAGATAAAAATTTACAAGTTAAAACGTAATTTTACCAAGTTTCACACCTTGAATCAATGGTAAAGAGTAATTAGAGCAACGTATGTCTTCTTAGCCAATCCTCCTGTGAGTTTGGCCCCATAGGACTCTAGGGGCCAAGGGCAGGCTGCCCCAAGATGGGTCACATTGTGCTGAAGATTCTTTTTGAGTTAAAAGCAATCAAAACCTAGCAGATTCAGGAAAAGCTCTTTACCTTCCCTACAACTACCTAAAAGAATTTAGATAAAGGACCTGCTCCAGGAAGACAGCTATCATTATAGATAATGACATTATGAAATGAACTAGGTATGGTAGACAGGGTGGAATGTGGCAAGGTCTGCTTGATCAAAGTCTTCTATGTCCCATTGTTTCTGAGTGGCCCTCAAATATTTGGTTACCAAATATTTACTTTTTTTTTCAGCTTCCTTTCATTCCTTCCCTTTGAAGTCCCAGACCCTTACTTCCTTTTCTTTAGTTCAGAATGGCATTTATATGCCTGATTGTCTTTGGAATTTCAATGTCTGTGTGGATTCCCCTTACATACAAAATTACATTTGATTTTCTCCTGTTAATCTATCTCATGTTGACTTGATTCTTAGGCTGGAGGACCTTGAAGGGTAGAGGAAATTCTTCCTCCCCATAGGATCTTCTAAAGCTACACTAACTTTTAGCCTTATTTTTAAGTTCTCTATACTTTTTAATAGCACTTAATAAAAAATTTTCAATAATCTGCTGCATGTACAGTATGAGTATAAAAATACCAGAATTCCTTCACAAAATCAATAGAACAAGCTAATGAGCCTTATGTGTCATAGATGATAAATAAAAGACAAAAACTGAGCTCTCAACAACATAAGATTTATCAAGCAATTTGCACATATAGAATAATATGAGAATAAAATTATATCACATGTAATTCTAACAGAGTTCTTAGAGGAAAATATTGGGAAATAAATGTTGGAATGACATGATATTTAAAAAATCTTTTAAACACATTATGGCATTTAATTCCCATTATGATCCTCTGGGTTAAGCATTAATACTGATTTTAGAAATGAGAGTACACATACTTTTGAAGGTTAGATAATAGAAAAAGCCAAACCATGATAGGGGTATTCAAAGGTGTAGATTTGTTTTGTAAGGAGTAGATAGGGAGGAAAGAGAAAGAGTCTCTTGGTTTAAAAAAGACAACATAGAAACAGAATATACTATTTACTTCAGTACAGGTAATACTTGAATTTCTTCATGTCTTCCTTCTTTTACTTTCTAAGCACAATCATTTTCTACTGAAGTGGAAAGTCTTAAAACAATGTAAATAATCACTTATTTGTTAGGAAATACAATACTCCTTTCCCCCCTCAAGTTTATATTAAGTTTTCTTAAGAAAGTCATGCCAATATTCTGACTGACAGCTAATAAATCCCAATAGCAGCCTTACAGACTAGCAATTATTCTCACATATAACTACTCTAAATTTGGAATGGGATGACTGTGTGATCATTGTCTAGTATATGTTAACAAATGTTTCATTTCTTGTATCTCCTTAATTAGTTGTGTGTTACCCAGTCAATTCTTCTCATTATGTGGTATGGAATTAAAGATTCTTTTCCCTCTGATATTCACTTCTTTTTCTTCATCTTTTAACCCATGCTTTTCAAAATAGCTTCCTTTATGTCTGAAAGAAATCTTCCCCCATATAAATCTATTTTGAAACTAATGATGCATTTCATCACAATTGTCTTGTATCACCAATACTCTGCCTCCCAACTATTTTTAATTCATTCATTCCTTTTCCTTTTCAAAATATTATGAATAGAGACTGTCAATAGGACACAATGGAGTTGTATTTAATGATCAACATCCCACAAAAGATTTAAATGTCAATATCATTTTTGATCCTTGTTCTAGAGCATTTACCCAAACCCAAACAGGGCCCCATGTCCTGTGTATTCTACTCAGTCTCTTTGCTTGAGGATTTGGAACTGATCTTAAAGATTGGGTTTTTTTTTTTTTAAGATAAGTTTCCCACAACCACAGCTGTCACACATGGTTGAGATGGTTGGGTACTGCACATTTTTCAGAGAGCCATTTGCAGAGTAGCAGGCTTTCTTGAATATTTTTAGTTCCATAGATATCTAGTATTTTCTCCTAATTGCAATCTTTATCTCACATTTTATTCTTATACAGGAGAACTGAAAAATTTCAGGCTTTCTTTTCCATTGTCATTTTTATTCCTCGTGGTTCTAACACAGTTTTAAAATATAGATTGCTTGAATTGTAGCTCTCCTTTCTGCATGATAATCAGAAAAGTTCTTGTCAATTCTGAAGAAAGGCTTGGGGGTGTGGGGAAGATTGAGGGATTGACAGATTATATCTATACAAAAGCGCTAGATCAGCCTTAACTTTTAAAAAATGCATCATCAAGGATAGAAGTTTTATTATAAATTTTAAGAATACCAAATTCTGTCCTTAGCAACCATCCTTTTCTCTCTTCAACTTTTCCAATAATAATTATGGAATTATGTCACATTGTTAATAACCAACTAAATAATTTTATTTTTATGTTATCATCATAACTTCTTAATAAAATAAAAAAATTATAGAAATTATAGATATACCAATGTATGCAAGCAGGCCTTTTTAAAGTTTTTTTTTTTTTTTTAAAGATTTTATTTATTTATTTAACAGAGATAGAGACAGCCAGCGAGAGAGGGAACACAAGCAAGGGGAGTAGGAGAGGAAGAAGCAGGCTCATAGCGGAGGCCTGATGTGGGGCTCGATCCCATAACGCCGGGATCACGCCCTGAGCTGAAGGCAGACGCTGAACCGCTGTGCCACCCAGGCGCCCCAGGCAGGCCTTTTTAAATTGAAAGCTATATTTACAAGAATATAGGTATTTTATTTCTAATCACTCCATATTTATATTAAATTCTCTTCTGTATACCCATAACCTAAATTGTGGTTAGAGTTGACACTTTTCAAGTAGTAGAAATTATTTAAAAACACAAAATCTTGTGATTCAAGTTTCTAACTCTGACATTTATTTGGCCTGCTATACATTTCTCAAATATGTATGTGAGGAGAAATAACTTTTCAGGTCTTTCCCTAAACTCTAAGAGTGTAGATTGGGACATGAAAGAGATAGGAAAATAATAATATTCTTGAATCATTGTGGGAAGAGAATGTTGTGGAGTTTCTGACAACTTAAAATTGCCTTTTCTACTACACTTAAAATCATGATTTTCCATGGCACCCAGTGGAAGGCTGATCTCCACAAGAGGAAAGCAGCAGAATTCTGAAACTATGACCTTTATCTCTTGTTATCTTCCTGAGAGCCCTCAAAAATTTCCATTGCCCCTACACCATAAACATCTCAGTATGATAAATAATGTCACCTTCATTATTATCCTCTTTAAAATATGTAGTACATCTGAGATAAGATTGACTATAGTGAAAGATGTAATAAAATCATGAATAAAAAGTCAGAAATATATTGTCAAATAATAATTGTAGGTAATTCAGAACAGTTGTCCTGCTGAAGATGGCTAAAACATCTGAACAAAATACGTTTACAATTATCTTCAAGGTGCAAAAATATTAGCAAGATACTAGGCATAGCTAGGAAAAATTCAGTATATCAGACTAGAACTCAGAAAAATAACACTAACACTCAGAACTCTCTTTGCCCTGAAGTCACTTGCTGATGAGAAGAAGGATGAGAAGAAGAAGAAGATGATGAAGGAAAGAGTTCGTGGCTAAACTGACTTGGAAAGCAGCACAGAACAAGGAGACAAATCAAAGTCAAATACCCATTAAACAACTTTCAATAAAACTAGGATATCAAGGGTAAAATCCAAATGATGAGTCAAAGGGAGATAAAACAGCCCTTGAGTGAACTTGAGGCTTAACTTCCAATAATTTTGGCTGTATAGAGTACTGAAAGCTTTGTATTTAGACTAAGATGATCTTCCACTGATTGTACTTAAATTACTCAGGAGAAGTAACCAAAAATTTTCTCATAGGATAATATCATTATCTCAGGATTTGTATTATATTTTTAATATAATTTTTAAATTATATTAAATAATTTTTATTTATATTAAATAATTATATTAAATAATTTTAATTATATTAAATAATTTTTTAAAGAGTTTATCTATTTGTCAGAGAGAGAGAGAGCACAAGCAGGGGGAGCAGCAGGCAAAGGGAGAAGTGGACTCCCCACTGAGCAGGCAGTCTGATGCAGGACTCAATCCCAGGACCCTGGAATCATGACCTGAGCCTCAGGCAGACGCTTAACTGACTGAGCCACTCAGGCATCCCTATAATTATTTTTTATTAAAAAGTATGAAAGAAAGAGATAGTAGACTATATGACACAATAAATGAGAGTCAGTGGATGAAACAAATAGAAACAGTTCATACATCTGGATATATTGGGATTATTAGACCAAGAAGGCAGAACAACTATGAGTATTAATTCAAAGAAGTTAAAGCTGAGCAAAAAACTTATTAGGTAATTAGAAACTATAAAGGTAATATAGTAAATATAATAAAATAAAATTATACATAAAAAATAACAATACTTAATCAATACATGGGTTTTAACTGGATATTTGACGTATTTTTTAAGTAACTAAATAAGTGGAAAATATGGTCAAAATAATTGTATAGAATGTGGCACAAAAGTGAAAAATTATGGAAGAAAAGGAAAAGAATATGAGAGACATATAGGATACAAGGAGAAGTTCAAATATAAGTGTAATTGGAGTTCCAGAGGGAGCAGAAGGGGAAAATTGGATGAAATAGTATTCAAGACAGACAACAATCCACAGACTGAAGAAATCAGTCCACAGATTGAATAAATCAAGTAATTCCAAGGACAGAAAGTAAAACAAAATAAGTAGACACATTGTAGTAAACTCTAGAAATCAAAGACAAAAGGAAATTCTTTAAAAAAAAAAAAGCAGAGGAAAATCCAGATTATCCTTAGAGAAAGTTTTTCAACTTAAAATAATGGGAGGCCAGAATATATTAAAGGAACATATTGATTCTCCTAAAGGAAAACTATTGCCAATTTGAGAAAAATATCTTTCAGAATGAAGTCATTTTTACAACACGCATACACACACACACACACCAGAAAAGTCACTACAGCAGACACATGGTAAAGCAAATTTCCAAGGGTGTTCTTAAGGCAGAATAAAAATGATTCCAGGTAGGAAGCCAAATAAATAAGAAAAATTAACAGGTGAAAAAAAGCAAAACTTTACACATTCAAAATGAATAGTGACTCAATAAAATAATAACAAGAATGTCCTATGGTTCTGTGTGTGTGTGTGTGTGTATGTTTGTGTGTTTATGACATGATAAACAACAGCATCTAAATTTGTGAAAGGACACAATAGAGGTTATGTTTTTTAATGTTCTTGTGCTATCTGGAAGTAAGATAGAATTATACAAAACATTATCCTTTGATAATTTGATGATTCAGCTTTTAAATACTTAGGCCAATGACAAAGATTTTGAAGGAATGAATAAATTCCAAAATAATAGAGGAGAAAATAGATTGTTTTATATATATGTGTATGTACATCCATACATACACACATATATAAATACATGTATTTATATATTTATATTTATCAATATATATAATTAAAGAAGTCAAGAGAGTAAAGAACCAAAGAACAAATGAGAAAAGTAAAAGGCATAACATGAGATAATGATAAACATTTTAATTTATCCATAATATCAAATATTAATGACTAGTTAATATGGTGTCACCCTGTTTTTTATCTTATCTTATCCTATCTTATCTTATCTTATCGTTATGATCTTTACTAGAGATACATCAAAAATGTTAGAATATATGAAGTTTGTAAAAAAAAAAAATGTAGCTATATTGGGGTGCCTGGGTGATACAGTCAGTTAAACAACTGACTCGGTTTTTGGCAGTCGTGATCTCCAGGTCGTGAGACCCAGCCCCACATTGGAATCGACACTGAGCTCAGAGTCTGCTTGAGATTCTCTCTTCTTCTCCCTCGGGCCCTCCCACTTGTGCTTTCTCTCTCTCTCTCTCTCTGTCTAAAATAAATAAATGAATCTTTAAAATAATGTAGCTATATTAACCTAGTAAAAACAGGTAAAATATAAAACAAGAGAGGCTAGATTATTTGCTATTCCAAGAATTCAGTGGCATTCAAGACAAAGAAAAATTTCTCTTTCCTGCTGTATGTCTTATCAGTTCAACAGAGAGCTCAGCACCTCACGGTTACTAAGAAAACCAGGTTGAGGGAGGACTCCTCTCAACACTTGTTTCCACTATTGCTGCAGTAGTGAAAAGAACATGGCAAATGAAGCACAATGCACTGTCTCTTAGAACTTCTGACCTGAAGGGACACATATCAATTACACTTACATTTTTTGACCCAAAAAAATCACATAGCCACACTTAATTCAATAGAGTTGAGTAAAATCGACACTTCCATGTGCAATCCTAAATTGTCATATACTAACTAGAATGGTCTCTAAATTAATAAGTACATATTTTATATAATATATATTTATGAATAAATTAACAGAATTAAAGTACAAAATATACAAAAGAACTCTCAATATTAGCTATCTAAAATTAAAATACAGCTTATTTATCCAACCCAATGCTTACTTGCATAATACCTTCTGACTGAGCTCCCAGCATGTCCCTTTGTGGTAGAGACATCATTTTAAACCATCAAGTGGAATAATCTCCAGAGAGAGCTCCTTTTCTGCTTAGCAGTGAACACATTTGCCAAGAGATTGATATCTGAGTGAAGGCTGATTTAATAGATTTGGATATTTCGAAATGACTACTCTGCCAGATTTCAACGAAATAAATTCAACATTTGTTCTAAGAAATCCACACATACCACCACCAAGGAATCCTAGTGTGGTTAAAAGTGAGAGATAAGGGTATTAGAAATATCAACTGCCTAAGTAATCAAATATATAAGGCTGTAGAGTCTATAATTGGATCTAAGTATACCACTCGTGGATTCTTAGTTTAAGGTTGTGGAAAAAGTCTTACTAATTCCTGGTTCAAAGCTTTTATTTATCTTAAAAATAGCCCTAGGGTTTAAAGTTTTATTGGAAAAATGGACTATGCAAACAACCAAGATGACATGTAACAGTGCCAGCTCAATAGGAAACCATGACATGGTAATTTTAGCTCCAATAACCGAAGAGGATGTGGGTTTAAAACAAAACAAAACCAAAAAACAGAAGCACAGCTACATTTATCCTAAACATCACTGGCAGGAACCTAGACATATTTTGTGTTTTTAACAGAAACTTTGGTGAATTTGTTCCAGATTAAGCTTATTTACCAGTTGGTTACTTGAGATGGAATGACTATCTGTGCTTTCCTTAAAGAGTATTGTTATTTTTATTTTTATTTTTTCAAATGAAGTCAATGGCTGAAATTTGGAATGTCAGATAAGAATGGGTGCAGATAACTGATTTAAAGATATCCTTGATTTTTGGACTGTTGTTATCATACCATTGATGTAGTACTTTAATTTGATCCACACTTGACTTCAAGTACTTAGCTTACTTAAAATTATGTGTTCTTAAATAGGCTTGAGAGTAGAAATTCCATTTCCAACAAAAGTATTTACTTAAAAGTTTTAATTTAACCTTGAAAAGTTTTTAGGGATGATGGTTGGTTTGTAATTATAGTGATTTATGCTTTTTAAAAGTGAATCAAAAGTTAGTGGAAAAAAAGGAAGAAGGAAATTAACAAGGTAACAGCTAAAAATTAGGCCTTTATTTTCAATGAAAAGTAAATAACCTTGATAATTACCATGCCTTTTTTTTTTTTTTTTTTTTTTTACTATTTCAGAATGTTAGAACCAGTATTGCTTACTAACCAGTTAATATGTGTTCAGTAAGAAAGAGTTCAAGAGCTAAACAAGAATGCTTTATACCATCACATCCCATTTGGTAATTCACGATATTCACTAATTGTTTGGATACATCCTTCAATAAAGGAATGTATTTAACTGGAGTTTCCCAAAAATGTTTGATAACAAAATGATTTGTTGCACAAGAAAATCTATTGACATTTTGCAGAACACTGGATTTTGAAAAACCCCAATCAATAGCAGATCCCTTAATATTCATGACTAGGATAATACTTTCCATTTTCAAACATGTTTTTCCCATATTTGCTCAAATGCTGGTCTATAAAGAATGTCTTGTAAATTTCTAAGTATTTGCATTATTTTATTATTTCACATTTTTGTGTATGTATTTCTCTGCTGTCAGAGCCTTAGCTTCAATGATTCTCTTTTTGAGGAAGGGTGAATTAGAAAATTCATGTACATTCTTCAAAACTCTACATACCTTTGTATGATTTCTTCTTTGGAGTAGGTACTATGCTAGGCACTGAGAACAAAACTGACAAAGTTCTGATTTCATGGAGACTACAGTTAAGTTGAAAAGAAAAACACTAGATACATATGGACACATATGTTATAAAATATCATAAATGAATATGACAAATAATAATAGCTCAGGTTTAGATTGGAAGTAGAGGGCAACTTCTAAGGAAGTAACATTGAAGCTGAAATGAAGAAATGTCTGAAATAAGGTGGAGGAAATCTGGCATCCCTGAAGGGTAATAAAGGATAAAGTTGTTTGGGAGCCTAGGTGGCTCAATCAGTTAAGTGTCTGCCTTAGGCTTGGGTCATGATCCTAGCGTCCTGAGATCAAGTCCCACATAGGACTCTCTGCTCAGTGAGGAGTCTGCTTCTTCCATTTCACTCTCCCTCTGTGTTCTCCCTCTCTCTCGCTCAAATAAATAAATAAAATCTTTTTAAAAAAAGGATAAAGTTGTTGTTTGAAATATCAAAATTACTTTGCACACCTGTGCTCTAATTTTTAAAGACCACAATTTACATCATCTCTTACATACTCAAACTGAACATAAATCTCCTTTGACATCATCTTTCTCTTAATATTTCTGAACAGAAGGCTGGGCCTCATACTTCATGAGAAAAATACTAGTAGATACACAATGACAAGAAAACGTTTTTTCACCACAAAATCTATTAGCTCAGCAAACATTGAGATAAAGAAATACTATGAAAACCATGCCAAGACACATTATAAGCTATTGCTCAAAACAAATAATAGAAAGAAAATCTAAAAAGCAGGTAGAGAAGGACACATATATAAAGAGAAACAAAGATAAGAATGGCAACAGATTTTTCAACAGAGAGACTGTAAGAGAGGTTAGTAAAACAACATTCTACATACAGTGAAAATATCTCTCAAAAATAAATAGAAAAAAGAAAATCAACAAAAATAATATAAAATGCATTAAAATAGACAAACAGATGGTAGATTGAAAGTTATATAGATAGATGATGATAACTGATAGGTGATAGAAATAGACAGATGATAGCTAGATGATAGATGATGATAGATAGACAGGTGATAGGTATATGATAGATGATAGATAGATAGCTAGACGGTAGATGATAGACGGATAGCTCTGGAATAATTCTTCACTAGCAGACCTGCAGGATGAGAAAGATTTAAAGAAAATCCTCAACCAATAAAGGGATCACTATCTGATTGAATAAAAAACACGATCTATATACTGTTGTGTTAGATTCCTAGGACTGCTGTAACAAAGTACCACAAACTAGAGAGTTTAAAACAACAGAAAATTTATTATCTCACGGACCTGGAGGCTAGAAGTCCTAAATCAAGGTGTCCACAGAGCCACAGAAACTTCCATGTCTCTTCCTAACTTCTGCTGGTCCTTGTTCCTTAGCTTGCAGATGCATTATTTCAATCTCTGCCTCCATCTTCACATGGTGTTCCCGCTCTACATGTGTACCTTGGTGTTCAAATTTTCTCTTCTTAAATGACACTTTTTACTGGATTAAGGTCCATCCTAACCTAATAGGATTTCATCTTAAATTGATCACATCTGCAAATCCTATTTTCAAATAAGGTATACTCATAGGTCCAGTGGTTCAGACTTCAACATATAATTTTGGGTACAGAATTCAATCCAAAACAGAAGCCTACAAGAAATACATTTAAATACAAATAGATAAATAAATAAATTGAAAGTCAAAATATGGAAAATTATATACCATTAGTTAAAAGAAAGCTGGAGTGGCTATAATTAAATGCAAAACAAAGTAGAATTCAGAGAAACATATTATAATAATAAAGGGTTAATTCACCAAGAACACTAACAATTCTGAACATTTATGCACCTAACAACATAGCTATTAAAAAAAAAACAACTCAGAAGCCAAAAGAACTTAGAAAAATTCAGAGTTATAGTCAGAAATTTCAATGTTCCTTGCTCAGTAATCGATATAATGAGTAGACAAAAACATCAGCAAGGACGTAGAAAACCTAAGCAGCACCATCAATCAACTGGACTTAATACACATTTATAAAACATTCCACTCAAAAGCAGCAGAAGTACACATGGAACCATATTACCGTCTGGCCATAAAACATTTCTTGTTAAATTCAAAAGGATTCAAGTCATGACCATAATTCAATTAAATTTGTCAAAACTATAAACTTCTCTTCAAAATGTACAGTGAAAAGAATTAGAAGACCAGCTACAGACAAGAAAATATTTTCAGATTATATATCTTATAAATGACTTCTGTCCAAAATGTATTTAAAAACTCTCAGAACTCAAAACTAACAAAAAAATATCTCCAATATATAAAAGGAGAAATTATTTGAGCAGGCACTTCAACGGGGAAGACATATAGATAGAAAATAAGCACATGAATAGATGCTTATCTGGGAAATCATTTGGGAAATGTAAATTAAAATCCCAATAAGATGCTATACCACACATTTAAAAAATGGATGCAATGAAAAACAGTAACAATCTGATTGTACCAAGTGCCACCTGTTTTCAATGTAAAATGCTACAACCGCTTTGGAAAATAATGTGGCATTTTCCTAAACCTTCAAATATATACATTCCATATGATTGATTCCTTTTTAGGCATGGGTGTATACCCAAGACATCAGAAAGCAGGTATTCATACAAAGGCTTAAGAGTGAATGTTTGTGGCAGATTCATTTGCAATAGACCAAACCCACAAAACATCCTAATGCTCATCAACTGTTTAATGAAAAAACAAAATGCAGTATATTCATACGATGGAATACCATTCAGCAGTTCCCATGTTTGTGTGTTTATTTACATATACTTAAAAATTTTACTGGAGCATGATTCACATACCATAAAAGTCACCCATTGAAAAATGTAGAATGCAATGGGTTTTTATTTGTTTGTTTGTTTAGTAAACTTTTGCTTGTTTGTTTAGTAAACTTTTGTTTGTTTTAGTACATACAACCATTAGCACAATTCTAGAACAATTCCCTAACAAAGGTTTCTCCTGCTTGTCTGCAGTGGATCCCTGTCCCACTCTCAGGCTCAGGCAAACACATTTTGTCTCTCTAGTTTTGCCTTTTCTACAAATGTGGCCTCACTAAAAAATTTAACTTTTGTAGATATTCTTTATAAATGTAGCCATATAATATATAGTTTCTTGTGTGCTAGTCTTTTACTTAGAATGTGTTGAGGTTTAACTATGTTATTCTGTAAGTCAGTAATCTATCTTTTTACTGTTGTTATGGCCAGCAATGACCTCTCTGTTGCCCTCACAATGGCTGCTTTCCTGTGTTATTTCTTATCCACAATGTACCATTTTTATAGTTGATCATTGCTTATGGTTTCTTACTTGAATTTTCTTGGATTCTGTTTTTCATCCTATTTTATGATTGGTTCTCTTCAGTCTCTTTTTCCAAATCTTTTTCTTTGTTAGTTTGGTTGTCTCAATATCTCAACTCGGATGTCTCAACTGCTTCTCCACAGTTTTTTTTGACTTGCTAAAATTACTAGACTTAAGCATTATCTATAAATATATTTGAAAAATGTAAACCTTTGTTCATGGTTAGAAATACAACTTCTATGTTTAAATTTCTACTAATGTCTGAGAAATATTATAAATCTAATATTACTAAAACATAAATCTTGATTCCCATCCCCCCAAAATGCTTTTTTATTCAGGCTTCAACATCTCAGCAAACCCCATATCCAAGAATGATATACAATTTCCAATGATAAAATCATGTTTCTCAAAAATATTCTAAATCCATTGCTTTCTATGTAATGCTATCTCCAGTTTCTCCATATTCCAAGCCACTTATATATACATAAATATTCCCACTCTCCAATTATGTCACCTGCTTTGAATCTTTCTCTAATATAATCCATTCTGGACACAGAAACCTGGGTATTTTTTTAAATTTAAATATAAATGTTATACTTAAAACCTTTGAATATCTTTTTATCACATTGCAATAAAATTTAGACTGCTTGATCTTCTGTGCGAGGTTATAACTTGGCCCCTGAATACATCTCTACTTTTATCTCATACACACTTCACACTTGTATACTTCATGCATACTAGGTCACTTCCTATTTCATAACCACGAAAAAATAATCTCCATGTCAATGCCTTTTCACTAAATATCCCCCATGGTGGAGAATGTGTTTTCTCTAGAACTTAGCATGGCCCCTCATTCAACACATTCATGTCTCTTCATAAGTAACTTCTTAACATCAGTAAATCTAAATGAAGTCTCAGTTATGATCTAAAGTTACCTTATGATTTATTTATTTGTATGGTTCTTTTTGTAAGGTTCTTGAGAATCCAAAAATACTTCTTACATTGAGAAGTCTGGTATAGATGCTCAATATATAATTGAATGAATTATGATTAATATAGACAAATTTAGGAATGTTTAGAGCCTTATAGGGCCATGCTTATGTATTTGGAGTTTATCCTCAGTGTAATGGGAAAGCTAATGAAGAGACTGTTTTAAGTACAGACAGTCATCAATATGTTTGCATTTAAAACATTTCACTCTGAATCCAGTTTAGAGAAAAAATTCAAAGGTATGTAATAAGGAATTTGGTTTTGCCTAAGGAGGTATCTGGCCATTGCCCTTAGCTTCTCAAAAGTAATCTATGTCACACATGATAAGATTATCTTTGTTTAGGGCAGGCGCTGGCCATACTGAATTTTAGGGTGAATTCAGTTTTACTCAATGGTTTTAGTTTGGGACTGGCCAAACCAGAAAGACCAACCATGTGATTTCAGGTAGGGGCTTTGGGTCACAAAGTATCAGTTTACCTGGAGACTGAGGTCAACCATATGGGAAATCAATCAGTGGATCATGCCTACATAATGGAACCCCAATAGAAAAATTGGACAATAGAACTCCAGCAAGCTGAATTTTGTTGGCAATATTCTATGGGAATGTCGCACATTGATTTCAAGAGGGTAATATCTTCTGAGAAAAAACCAAAAACAGAAGTTTTGCATTTGAAATTTTTTGGGTCTTTGTCCTATATTCATAGGATTCTTTGACTGATTTTAATTTGTATCAATACCCTGTGATAAACCATAACCATGAGTATAACAGCTTTTCACTGATTTTTATGCATCTTTCTAGCAGATTATGGAGTCTGAGGATGATTTTTGGGTACTCCTCAAGCGTGTAGTTTGTGTCAAAGTGAGAATGATCTTCTGGAAGACTACGTGCAATCTGAACTTGATAGTTGACTCAAAACTTTGCAGTTTGGCCAATTCTGAGTGATAAGAAAACAAAATCATTTCCTATATTCCAGACAGATTATTTTGTCTGACCAAGCAAGAGATACTAGTGAATTAGATTTTAATGGTTTACATTCACGTTGAAGAATATGAATGAATTTAAGAAGTCTATGGAATTTAAATCAACAACGGTTTATTGATGGGTTGGATGTGAGGAATGAATGATAAAGAAATTTGTAAGAATTTCAGTAAGATGGTGAATTAAGGCTGTTATAAATATACAGAAATGCTACATAAAACCTACCACAAATAAAAAGAGCATTAAAGTTAGAAAGAAAGTAATTGTCCAAGTGCCAGAAATGAAGAGATACTAAAGTGAAGATAGTAAATACAAGCTAATGGTGTTTGTAAAAATTTGCATACTGTTTGGAGACCCTGACTATTGAGACTCTATTTAAACCACCAACCGTATAAAAACAAAAACAAATAAACAAACAAAAACATGATTGTGGGTCCCTTGGAATACAGGCAATATTGGATGGAGATCTCCTCATAAATTCAGATGTGTCAATTGACTTTTATTTTTTAAGAGAAATAAAAGACATGACCTTTCCTGGAAAATGTGGTAAAAAAAGAACTTTTTAGGAAGTCAACTATGAGAAAGTGAAAAACACTTTCATACACTAAACTTGAGCATAGTAATCAGAGAGATATAGGTGAATACATAAAATAAAATATAAATATAAAATAAAGACAATTAGAAACCATAATGCCAGGTAAGTAGGAAGTCCTTAATTTCTCTTTTAGAAAAGTCATGTTCATCTCCACTATAAAAAAATAATAATAATTATAATTATACCGAGCACTTACTATTTATGAAAAGTATGCTTATTAGCACTTCTATATTAATTTTTAATTCCACTTTCACTAATCTCCCCACAAATACTGGGAATGAACCTCATTAGAAAAGCTACTGTAGCTGGTACATCATTCCCTTGGTGAAAAGGAAGAGATGAACCTAAGATAAAGAGACATGGGCCAAAAGTTTAATTCTTCTAAACTCTCATCATGAGAGTTGGCATGATGGAACAATACTGAAAAAAATCTAAGTTCCTAGCTACCTCAAGTTCTCATCTTTCACATCCTCGAGGCTAATTGAAATGAAGAAAGTAAGAGAGCCAGAAAACTCAGATGTAATAACCATACATGTTTAATTGCTTTTATTTAAAATCTGTAATATTTTTAATTTCAGCTTTTTAAAAAGTTTCTGAACGTATTTTTTTTCTTATAAAATTTCTAACATGCTCTTCTGTCACTTTCCACCAGCAGTGCAACCACTATCTCTTACGAATGTATTGGAAACAAATCTTAATTAAGAATTTCTCTTAGAAGTGAAAGAAAGTTCCAACATTTAAAAAATGTCTTAACTCTTTGGATTAAAAAAATAAAAGAGGAAGAAAGAACATATTATCATCTCAATAGTTTTAGAAAAAGAATTTGATAAAATATCCATTAATTTTATAGTAACTCATAGAAAGGTAGTAGTAGAACTCTTTCACCATATAAAGAATTTTTATCAAAAATATACTATAGGGGTGGCTGAGTGGCTCAGTCGTTAAGCATCTGCCTTCGGCTCAGGGCGTGATCCCAGAGTCCTGGCATCGAACCCCACATCAGGCTCCTCCGCTGGGAGCCTCCTTCTTCCTCTTCCACTCCCCCTGCTTGTGTTCCCTCTCTCGCTGGCTGTCTCTCTCTCTGTCAAGTAAATAAATAAAAATCTTTAAAAATATATATATATATACTATAAAATATTTTTTTCTTTAACTTCAAGGAAAAGGCAATATATCTAAAACTACTATGACTATTTAGTATATTTCACTGTAGATCCCAGCAGTGCATAATGAAAAATGAGAGAGAGGAAGAAAGAGAGAGATTGATAGAGAAGAGAGAAAAGGAAATGGAGAGAGAAAGTGTGTAAGTATGAGATTTAGACACAGAAAAAAATAACTATTTATATTGATGAGATTCTTAAAACTAGTAACAATAAAAAAATTTTATCAAAGATAAAAAGTTTTCACATAGCTTTCCTAAACACAAAAATCAACAGGTGGAAAATTAAAATCTAAATGGATCTAATTGTTTTACAATTAAAACAGCAAGAAAGAAATAGAAGCTGAAATACCTACCAACTAATCTAGCAACTGACGTGGAGGTATGTGAAGAAAATTCTAAAGCTGTGAAACAGCATGAAATTCATCCTAACAATACTAGACAAAACATTTTCATGGAAGAAGTCATTTTTCCCCAAATTTGTTTCCTTGGTAAAGTCTGGATTAAAATAGCAGAAGAATTTACACGTGACTTGATATTTTATGGTGAAATTCAGTATGACAATGAACTAATGATAACAATTAACATTTTCAAAAAGGATAAGAAATAAACCTAAGAGACTGTAGTTTGAACACCTTGGTACTTTGCAATCATCTATGTTTAGCATATGTTGTTCCCTAAAATGGTCCTTCTGCATGACTTTCTTTGTCTGACATAGAACTATTCTTCAACATATTATGATATGAAAGTCTTCCAATTCTTCTCCTGGTCTATCCTTTATCAGGAATTCTTAACCTTGTCTGTGCCATGGACCTTTCTCAAAATAAGGTGAAGGACATGGACTGCTTTTCAAAATAATGAATTTGAATAGACAAAATATTATATACAGAATAAAAATAAATCAGTTATATTAAAATTGAAAAGTATTGTTTGTACTATATGTAATGTTAAGATAGGGAAAATAGGTACATTTATTCTTTTATCCACCTTAGCTTATTTGCTGTATTTTTCTTTCTATGTCTTATACAAAACTAATCTCTAAAGGATTTATTTTAAACTTACCTGATATTCTATTGATGAAAGTAAAGATAATAAGGAAAAATTCTGAGAAGCAATTTTTCTTAAACCAAAAATTGTTAAACAAGTAAAACTGTTTATTTACAAAATAATTAAATTTTCACAGAAGCAACTTAAATATTTTATTTATATTTTACTTCACTTTTATCATGAAAGTGATACTCATAAATCTACAGGTGGTAAAGGAAGGCTTAGGCTATTTAAATCACATATATTTAAAAAACAATGTAAATATCAACTTCACCAACATGCCCAATAAACTATAAACCCTTTGGGGAAAGAAGTGATTTTTTTAATCTCTAAGCCACATGGCACATAATACCTGGTTCACTGTTGGTGCTACTGTTTGTTGAGTCTATGAATCAATTAAGCAATAAACCAATGAATAAATTGCTTCACAAAATATCATTATTTGAAAATATCTTTTAAATATCACCATTCCTGGAAATCATGTGTACATATAGTTCTAATTTAAAATTAAATATTTTGAGTATAAAATACATATTACTTATTAGAGTCAACATGTTAAATTGCTAGAACTTATTAATTGTATAACCAGAATTTTGTATCTTCTGACCACTATCTCCACATTTTCCCTGTCCTTCAGCTCCTGGCAACTACCATTCTACTCCCTGCTTCTGTGAGTTCTATCTTTTTAGATTCTATATGTAAATGAAATCATACAGTACTTGTCTTGCTCTGTCTGGCTTATTTCATTCAGCATAATGTCCTCTAGGTTCATCCATGTTGTTACAAATGGCAGAATTTCCTTCCTTCTTATGGTGGAATAATATCTGATATTGTTATATGGTATATAGGTATAGATATAGCTATCTCACATTTTTAATACATTCATCTATCGGGAGACTCAGATTGTTTCCATACCTTGGATATTGTGAATGATGCTGCAATGAATATGGGAGTGCAGATACTTATTTGATATCCAGTTTTCATTTTCCTTAGGATATATATCCAGATGTGGAATTGCTGGATCATAAGGTGGCTCTAGTTTTACTTTTCTGAAAACATATTTTTTTCCATAATGGCTATACTAATTTAAATGCAAGGGTCCCCTTTATCCACATCCTCACCAGTATTTTTATTTTATGTTATTTTATTTATTTATTTATTTTAACATTTGATGATAATGTTGAGCATCTCACTCTCACTCTCTCAAATAAATAAATAAAATCTACAATAAAATAAACTAAAAGTAATCTTGGGGCACCTGAGTGGCTCAGTGGGTTAAGTGGTCAATTCTTGATTTTGGCTCCGATCATGATCTCAGGGTCCTGGGATAGAGCCCTACATTGGGCTCTGTGCTCAGCAGGGAGTCTGCTTGAGATTCTCTCTCTTCCTCTCCTTCTGCCCCTGTCCCCCCTGTCTCTCTCTAACATTAATAAATGAATCTTTTTTTAAAAAAAAGTAGCAAAGTATAATATAAAATTTTAAGTCTATGCTTTTATTTCAGTCTCACAATCACTGTAAAATAAATTATAATTCAATTTGTGACACCCATGACCAGCTATAAGTATATATCCTGAGTGTCTCTTACTTTGTACTTTAGATTATATAGAACTGCTGCACTCTGCTTGGTCAATTTTACTAACATTTGAAGAGATTTCTTTATTTAAGATTTTATTTATTTATTTGAGAGAGAGGGAGAAAGAGAGCATGAATGGGGGAAGGAGTAGAGTGAGAGGGAAAGCAGACTCCCCTCTGAGCACAGAATATGACACAGGGCTCCATCCCAGTACCTTGGGATCAGGACCTGAGCCAAAGTCAGACACTTACCTGACTAAGCCACCCAGGTGCTCCTTGAAGAAAATGTTTAAAAACACAGGCAATTCATGTCCTATATCCCAAATATTTCCATAATATGGCCAAAATAGTCAAGACCTAATTGGAATTCCATTTCCTTGTTCAATCTGGCATAGCTTTACTAAATCTACTCTGACACCTAGAAACTTCCTTCAGCCATTTCAGCTATGATTTATACAATAGATTCAAGCCAATGTTGCAGACCGTTTTTATCTTAGATGCATACCTGAGAGTGAATTCTAGTAGACAATTAAAAAAGACCCAACTATCTGTATTAAGTTTCACAATAATAATACCTGGTCCAGTCCAGTGGGTTGATAGTTATATTAGGATCCCTGTTAATAATAAAATTAACAAATTCTAAGAGAATGTTATAATTGAGTCACTAAAACAAAGATTCCTCTTTTTCCAATAAATCCATTGAAAGCAAATTGAATAAAGTCCAGATACAACTAAAACCCAACGGTAATACAATTTTTATTCACTAAGGACAAGGACTCAATGTTTCTCTACATAATTTACTTGCTCAAGATCTAAGGCTATGTCCCATAGTCTATTAAAGACTTTGCTTGATAGAAATTGGGAGTTTAAAACATTAGATATGTATTCTGCTTTATTTTTCCTCATAGTAACATGATATTGATGGTAAGTGCCATCAATGAAAAAAGACAGATGTATAAACAGAAAAGCATAGTTCTTATTATATATATTCCTCCCCCACCCCCACCCCCACGGATAAGCCTAGGAAAGCAGAAAGAAAAAGCACCATGCAAAAACAGAAAATATCATCAACGGGAAACAGTTTGATGCCAACTGAAGCAAGATTTCAGATAGGAAAAAAATTATTGATAAATTATTAAAGGATAAGAGGCAAAAATCAAGATTTGGGTATGACCTGAGTAGAATGTGAGTGATAAGTGAAGAAAACATGAGAAAAATAAGACAAAAATCAAATAAAACCTTTACATATACCAAAATAAAACTTGATTAGTAATGTGGCCTCTGGAGTGTGTTTGGTTTTAAATTTTGGTTGCATCTGTGCTCGTTTATCTACATATAAAATGACTACAGTAATGATAGTATGAAGATGAAATGCAATAATTCTTTTGAAGTGCTGACAATAGAATGTAACTTAGAGTAACCACTAAGTAAGTGATATTTATAAGTAGTGTTATCTTTACAGAGTGCTTAACACAATACAAAATCTTTTTTAAAACTTTAGTGCATTTGGTCTTCAAAATAACTGACAAAAGTCAGAGCAGCTGACAATATCCTCATTTTGCTCATGAACAGAATAAAGCTCAGGAAGTTCATAATGATCTAGGACAATAGTTTACAATAAATCACATATATATATATATATATATATATATAGAGAGAGAGAGAGAGAGAGAGAGAGAGAGAACACAATCATAGTTTACCTTTAAGTGGAAAATCATTCTAGGTGGGCCTGACTTCATCATGTGAACCCTTAAAAGCAGAGAGATTTTTCTGGATGATGGCAGAAAATGAAGTTTGAGAGATGTGCTTTGGCTGGCCTGGAAGAAAGCAAATATTAATGCTGTGAATTGCTTAGGGGGCAGGGGGTGACATGGCAAGGAGTTGTGGGAGGTCTCTAGGTAAGAGTGGTTCCCCAGCCAACAGCCTGCATAAAAACAAGGATGCTGGTCCTCCAACCTCAAGAAAATAAACTCTCCAGACAACCAGCAACCTTGAAGAAGGGTCTTGGTCTTCAGATAAGAATGCAACCAAGCCAATATGTCGATTTCAGCGTTGTGAGACTCTGAGCAGAAAATCCAATGATGCAGTGTACACAGACCTACAGAACCGTGCACTCATAAATGCATACTCTTCTAAGGAACTGCATTTGTGAGAATTTGATAGGCAGCAATAGAAAACTAATACAATGCATAAGGATGCTTGTTTCTTCACTATTTGGTGAGAGTGAAAATATGGGAAAAAATCCTCACTGATTAATGAATGAAGAAGATTATGGAATAAGAGGGGATTTTCCTGTTTCATCATATAACAATAACAACATTAAACAAGTTAATAAAACAATGACACAAATTATTTTCCTGTTTAGTCTGCATCCTTTTCGTGCATTGGTGAGGCATTAAGGCCCACCATAGGGTTCTGGAGATGGCTGAACACAAGACACCGGGCACTGAGCAGAGTCTGACAGCAGTTCATCAGTCACATAAGCTCATACTCTGGGGGAGAAGAGCACACCACACCACGCAGAGTCACAAGACGTTGCACTTGGGAACAGAACAAATGTGCAGAGGCTGTGGGAGGCAGGCTCTTGCGCAGTAACAAGGGGGGGGAGTGACTCCAGGTTCCCATTAGAGGATGTGATTGGCCTGTTTGGATAATTCTTCAAGGCTGGAAGGGAAGTTAGGCTCAGTTCCCAGCTGAAGGGAATAAGCAGAGTGGGGAGTGTTTCCCCCAGAGTGAGGATCATACCTGGTGAGAGCTGACAATTGTGATTTGGCCTTGGGGCTCAAAGTTGTCAGGAAAGCACTTAATGTTGCATCTTAATTTCAGACTTTCCACCATACTTCCCAAATTTCTTTCCTGAATGAAGTAACAGTGCTAAAAGTTTTTTGGTTTTTATTTATTTTTTGTGTGTGTGCTTTCGAACTTCATGGACAAGTATAATCTTTCATTTCACTAAAAATCATTGAAAATTTATCGTATGTCAGGGCTTGTTAAGTTTTAACTTCAACTGTGACTTTTAATAGACAGTTACTTCACAAATTCAAAAATGTAAAATTTTCATGTTTCTTACAATTAACATTTGCAGTAATATTTCAAATTTGCTTCTTCTAAGTCATTTTCTTAGGATTGGGAGAGACAACTAATCCCAAGCATATTCACTATTTTCTCTTTAAGGCAGCTAAAAACATCTTTTGTTTCTAGATGTGAAATTCACCTTATGACGTGAAATATATTGATTTCTTCTGAGGTAACAGGCTTCTGTTATGCAGGCTAGTTAATTTTGCCATTTTCCATAATATCAATGCCTCTAGGATAAAATTTGTATTTTTATTTTTTTGTGAGCGTATCTGGGACTATAGATAACCTATCTCCTTCAGTGATAGCCTGAAACACACCTATAACTAGAAACATTTATACATCACATTTTACTTATAAGACACAGTTTTATGCATTGCAGGTATTTTTAACTCACTTTTTACTTACAAAACACCTCTTTTATAGATGAGAACTAAGGCCATCAGCGAATGACTAAGATGTCCAAGGTAGAGATGAGATATGAATCCAGGCAATACTACAACATACTGCCTTTAGACATAACCACCTCCCGCAAATATTGCCTACTGGGAAGAATAAGATGTCCACATGGATAGAACTAGAAAAAACACTCCATCAACCATTCATCTCAACATTTCTCATCTCAGTTTCTCAACATTCATCTGTCCATTCATTAAAACTTTCTTGCAACATTTTACTTATTTTCTTTCTTTTTAAGTACTTTTATTTCAATTTCAGTATACTTAACATAGTGTTATATTAGTTTCGGGTATACAATATACTGACTCAACAATTCTAAACATTACTCAGTGCTCATCGTGCTAAGTGGACTCTTTAATCCCCTATTTCACCCATCCCCCCACCCATCTCCCCTCTCGTAGCCATCAGTTTGTTCCCTACAGTTAAGAGTCTGTTTCTTGGTTTCCCTTTTTTTTTTCCATTTGTTTTTTTTCTTAAATTCCACATGAGTGAAATCATATGGTATTTGTCTTTCTCTAACTGATTTACTTCACTTAGCGCTGATTTACTTCACTTAGCATTATACCCTCTAAATTCAACCATGTTGTTGCAAATGGCAAGATTTCATTCCTTTTATTGGCTGAATATAATATAATATTCATATTATACATATGTATACATATATATATATATACACACATATACACATATATACATACATACATACATACATACCAGATCTTCTTTATCTATTCATCTATGGATGAACACTTGGGCTGTTTCCATATTTGACTATTGTAAATATGTGCATGTATTCCTTTGAATTAGTGTTTTTGTGTTTGAGGGATAAATAGCCCATAGTGCAATTACTGGATCATAGGGTAGTTCTACCTTTTGAGGAACTTCCATACTATTTTCCAGAGTGACTGCACCAGTTCGTATTCCCACCAACAGTGCACAAGGGTTTCTTTTTCTCAGCATACCCACCAACACTTATTTCTTGTCCTTTGTGTTTTAGCCATTCTGACAAGTGTCAGGTGATATTTCATTGTGGTTTTGATTTTCATTTTCCTGATTATGAGTGATGTTGAGCAACCTTTGATGTGTCTGTTGGCCATCTGCATGTCTTCTTTAGAGAAATGTCTATTCATGCCTTCTGCCCATTCTTAATTGGATTATTTATTTTGGGGGTGTTGAGTTGAATAACTTCTTTATATATTTTGGATACTAACCCTTTATCTGACACATCATTTGCAAATATCTCCTCACATTTAGTAGGTTGTCTTTTAGTTTTTCTGATTGCTTCTTTCACTGTGTAGAAGCCTTTTATCAACAACATTTTAATCATCAAATATTTTCAAAGAGAATGCTTAGTACTGGAAATGTACAAATAAGCTGCTTTGAAATGTCCCTCTCCTCATGAATGTTATAGTCCAGTAAGAAAAACAAAAGTAAAAACACTTTTGAAATTTGTTCTTAACATGTAATACACATGATTGTAAGTCAAGAACAGGTTTCTATAGGATCCTATAGGAAGGTTCTCTGCCCTGATTTTTGATTGGTAAGCAGACTCATGACTGTAGTCAAAAATACAGTTACCCAGGTATAATTTGAATACAGGGACACCTGGTGCATAAATTCTTTACATCTCAAAGGATGTATATATTGTCAGCAATAGGAATTCCACTGGAATAAGAGTGTGTGCTGTGGGGGCGGGGCAGGGCATGAATTTATGCTGGCAGATTCAGCTCTCCTTTCTGCAAGTCCTAAAGCTTTGAAATTGTACAAAAGGAAACATTGCAGAAAATGGTTGCTGTGTTCCTTTGTGTGCAAAATGGGGGAAAAAAAGGCAAAAAGTCTTAAAGAATTTAAAATAGAAAAATGCTTCTAAACTTAGTTATTTTGGGGAGCCTAAGGTAGAACAGTACATTTTTCCCCCTTGGTAGTGTGAGTGGGAAGAAAAGAATAGTCTCAGAGCAGCTCTCAACATTATCCGAGGATTTTGTAACATAAATCTCTCACATAAGGATGTCTTGATACCTGCTCCCATCCATCATATGCTGCATGAATACACAATGCCTTCCAACGACCTTGTCCTAAATCTAAAAAGCATTTGCCTGCTGACCCTGAAAATTTCAATCATTACAACCACTGAGCTATCTGGCACTCAGGATCTATTGTGAATGTTTCTTTTATTTCAGTGATACATATATTCACTCAATGAAATTAGACTTTTGTAAAAATACTATACATGACATTCTAATAGCTATTACAAATTTACATATTTATTTATTTCACTGTAGCTCATTAAAATATTTTAATAATCAGTGCCTGATTAATGAAAGTATTTGGAAAAAAAACTCCAATACATACTCATAACTTTGAATAAAATATATGCAGATCAAGAAAATATTATTTCTTTTCAAATTTTTGAAGAAAGCTAAAACTGCTTTAGGGGAAAAAGAGACTCACCTATTTCAACAAACATTTCTGAAAGAAAAAATCCTGTTTCAGATTCTGAACCAAAATATTATATATAGATACTGATATTGAAACAAAAGTAGAAAAATCCCTGTAGGTGGTATAAGACTTATGATTTAATGGAGATCCATCTATCTATCATCTATCAATCTATCTATCTATCATCTATCTATCTATCTATCTATCTATCTATCATCTATCATCTATGTAACTATATCTATCATTTATCTATCTAGCACTGATTATCATCATCTATCTACAAAATACAGTATGAAAAAGTAAATAAGCATTTGTGGAATATCTGTTATATGCTAAGTACTCTGATTTACTCTTTCACATAGAATAGCTCATAAACACTCACAAAAATCAAGCAAGTTAGAAAAACATGTTGGAATCATAGCCAATTCCAAGTGATCTAGCTTTGTGACTTTGGGCAATTCAACGTCACCCCTCAGTTTTCACACAAGGATAATAATAACCTTTTATGTGATAGGGATTAAATAAATACCTTTAATATTTATGAGTGCTAGACATCAAGTAAATTATTAAAGAATATAACTAATATTAGAAATAATTTTAATAATTATATTTTATCTTGGGAAAATAAGATCTATCTGTCTAGTTATTAAAAATAATGAGAGTTTTCCATTGAATACTCCACCTGGCATTTGAAAAGAAACACATCATGTTGAAAACATGGTCCCTAAGGATATAAAAAGATTTACTGTGGCTTAAATATACAGTTATTTGGTGGGAATGGCAAAATCTGAAATTAGAAATTCAGATTTGCTTTGAATCTGGATTACCTTGGGCAAATTGTAATCCTCAATAAATATCAGTTTCTGTAAAACTGGAATAATATTAACCTAATTTGGAATGAGGACTATATGACATGTAGTTCATCCTTTAAATGCTTGGTATAGGGGCACCTGGGTGGCACAGCGGTTAAGCGTCTGCCTTCGGCTCAGGGCGTGATCCCGGCGATCTGGGATCGAGCCCCACATCAGGCTCCTCCGCTATGAGCCTGCTTCTTCCTCTCCCACTCCCCCTGCTTGTGTTCCCTCTCTAGCTGTCTGTCTCTATCTCTGTCAAATAAATAAATATAAAAAATAAAAAATAAAAAAAATAAATGCTTGGTATAAGACTCATGGTGTTATCATTGTTATGGTGCTGGTGATATGATTATTATTTCTTTACAATTCCATGTGCTTAGGCCTTCATCTTGTTTGTGATACTTCTAAAAATAGAAGGGTCATATTTGTGTCTTAAGAAGATCACTGTCACATTGGTAGTAGTTTGTGAAATGCAATGAGAAGAAAAAGACTATGACAGGAGACAAGAAGAATGCAGATGAAATATTCCAGATACACAATGAAAACACACTTATTTTTGATAATTGTAGGAAGAATAAGAAGTGTTGAAAAATTTAAGCAATATTTAGGATGGATATTTAGTCTACCAGATGGATGGTGGACTCATTCACCTATGAAGAAAATGCTGGAGAAGTCAAGTCAATGTTGGGCGTCAAGTTATAATTTCTCATTTGTAATATCTTAAATGTGAGTATCCATGCTTGAGTGATTCGAAAAAAAATCAAATTTAGAAATCTAGAATTTAAATATTCACAGAAATTGCAATAATAATATATTTTACTCTAATGCAAATTCAGTTGTACAGTTGACTATACCATATGATTTCTATAAGATGATGCATAAAATCTGACTGCAAAATAATCATGGATTATTGATATCTGTAGAATTATTTAATTCCTCACTGAATCTTATTTTACATATTTTTATTTAATACCATGTTTTAGCTAATATTATAGACTTCTGCTACATCACGAACATATTTTATTCTAGGTGTTTAAATAGATGCCATTGCCATTGCAGTGAGCCATAACAATGTAAAGAAACAATTTCCTGAGAGTAAAGAGACTTTATTTAAGCTTCAGTTTTTCTATTTCCATGTGATCTTCACTTAATCACTTATATAATCAAAGCTTCACTTTGCTTATTTAAAAATGGGAATGATAATATCTATCTTACTTAGCAGATGATAGTTACCAAAAAATGGCTGTAACAGTTCCCATCCCACAAATTCTTCCAGAGCCTTGCCATTCTCCCAAGAGTTAGACTTGTTATTCTCACCTTTTGAGCCAGGGTGGGTTTTTGAGACTATGTGGACAGAATAAAGTGGAGGAAATGGCGGGTGACTTATGAGGCCAGGACATCAAAAACAATAGAGCTTCCACCTAGATGTCTCCATTGGGATGCTTCCTCTTGGATCCTCACCACCATTCTGTGAGAAAGCCAAACATCCACATGGCAGAACTTATGTAGATATTCCGACTGACAGGCCCATTCCGCTAAGGTGTTGGACATCATCCAGCATCAACTGTGATACATTGGAAGAGTAGTTTTTCCCATGATTCCAGCTACTGAACTCTTTACAACTACTCCAGCTGGTGGCTCATGAAGTTGCATTGACTATTCCCACTGAGCACTCCCTAAATTCTAAACCTGTGAGCTCAGTAAATGATTGTTTTTGGTTTAAGACACTTAAGTTTTGGGGAGTATAGTTACATAATGGAAAATTAGAATACTCACTATTTTTAGGAAGGTTTAAATGAAATATATGAAAAGGTTCTTAGAACTCTGAAGTCCTTTACAAATGCAAAGGATGAGTATTCTCATTCCTAAAAGCCTTCACTTTATTATTTTTTTCATCATGATAAGTGTACTCCTCAAAGCCTTCACTTTAAACACCTTCCTCAGCCAATGCTTATTGTTTATGGTATCTTGTAAGACAATGAAATGCATACCTTATTCCTAAGCTAAATCTGTAACTTAGATAGTTTCCAGCTTGAGAGCAATTGATGGGTAGAACATTTCCAAACCCACCCTTGATCACTCTGTAGAAGTCAAATGGCAAACGGCTATTGATTATATATCTGTTTAATATAAAATCTAGTAAGTTACAGCTAGAAGCCTATATATTAGTTGTCCTTCTTGACACTAAATTTCCTAAGCTTCCAGGAAAATTCATTTGATCCGATTTTTATTTTTCCTCTTTGACTCTTCTTTTGTCCTCTCCACCAGTCCTAAATCTAGCATTAGTCTAAGTCTATACTGTATGTTTAAATTCTCACCTTGAATGATTTACATAGTCTTTCAAATGGCAATAAATGACAATGTGTGTTGCTGCATTATGTAGTTTTAGGCAATGCTAACTGATGAGCAGAAAAAACACTTAAAATATCAGTGATTTAAAACAAAACCATTTTCTTTCCATTTATAAATCAGATTTATTACAAGAAGTGATCAGGAACCCAAATTATTTTCATTTTTTGGCCCTGCCATCTTCATTCCATGGTCTCCAAGCCACCACAAAAGTGGAAGATCTTCAAGGATCCTGTGTGGAGTGTTGTGTTATAGATGTATCTTGGTAACACTGAGCATCTCTTCTACTTACATACCCTCACTTGAAACCCAGCCAATTGCCTTCATTGCATCTAACTAATAAAACTGTCTCTAAGTTCAAAAAGAAAGGAGTTTGATGATTATCCAACAGTTACTACCATCTTAGAAATTCTTCCATGAACATTAAAATTGTTTGTCTTCATCTTTAAATTTCCCAGGGTTTGATAAATAATTGTTAAATTGACATGAGTTCTAGCATTAGCCATCTGAAAAGACTCATCTTCCTCATCATCTAACAGAACTCATCCCAGGTAAACCATGTTCTGTTGGTAATAATTATGTTTCTCTTAGATGTCCTATATTTTCTTGTCCCAGATTTCCATTTACCATATTTTTTTTCTGTCTTCAATGATCTTCCTGTACGTATTCTATCCATTATTAAAGGTCCAAAGAAAATTTATTCTCCATGAACACTAAAACCATGTCTCTTCATCTTTGATTTCCCGAGAGTCCAATAAATATTTGTTTAATTTGTATTAATTCTGCATTATCCATGCCATGGAAGTTTTTGAAAAGTAACCCTCCATTTAAGAAAGATATTTTGTGCTATTGGACTGATAGTACACTGTTCTTCAAATTCTTATCTGGGGATTATTTCATCTAATTAGCTTAATGTCATTTAGAGACACAGGATGCTAAAGGAATAATAGATCTAGAGAAGAAATTCAAACACCTCACAGCATTGGACAGCTTGGTGACAACTTAAGAGCACAAGGATGTGTCAGTAGATGAGCTATCAATGGATTCTCAAAAAGTATTAAGGAGTGTGGGTGAGATGATAAGAAAGAAAGATTTTTACCTATTTTCAGATTTAACCTAGTCATTCTCTGTACTGAATAAGATAACACATACACAATTTCTTAATTTTAAGTTTATCATTAATATATATTAGTAACTTTATATTTCTTCTTTTAGTTTACCTCTCCTCCCTACACATTTTAACGTCTAGGCACAACATTGGGCTAAATGTAAATTTAGTTCTTCCACATTATGATTTCCTATATACTTACATGCTATATTTTCTTATTTTAACTTTAAAAGTCTTGAGATCAGGTTTTTTTTAATTTAAAAAGAGTATTCATATTACTTAAAAATTACTTACTCTATAACCATTTTGAAAAATACCATCTGGCTTCAACATTTTTTCAGTGTATAATCACAGGAATAAAAACACCTGCATTTATCATATCCTCACTTTGTTTCTCCTCGATGATCAAGACTGGGAGCTGCATTTTTTCTGATTGCCTGTTTTTCTTTTTCTTCTAACTTTGCGATTTCACTCAAACATTTCATGTTGGCATATTAGCATCTGTTTATTTTAAAGCATATAATTATGATAAATAAATAAAAACAACTTAGAGTCTGTATTGAATTCATTCCAAAAAAAAAAAAAAACTTGAAAAAAAGAGGCAAAGTCAATATAGCCAGTGTTCTTTTGGAGGGAAAAAAAAAAAGAAATTGAAAAACCCCCCCAAAAAGAGAAAACTGCTCAATGATTGTGAAATAAACATTTTCTGATGTTATACACGCAAACAGATAGCCAGAGACCTGAAACTGCTGGGATTATGAGGAGTTGTCTTACTGACTCACCAGGCGTTGGCATGTTTGATGTACATCGTGTGAACATGGAAGCCACTTGCCAAGGGCTGTTAATGGTCTATTCTTTAAACAAAAAATACCAGTTTTATCATTTGGTATATTCTTATCATTTAGCTACTCACTAAAGCAGAACATAGCTTAAATCTAGCTTCTTCTGTTCCATCATTTTAAAAAGATATGAAATTTTAGAGGTCCTGGCATGTTTGTAAGTCCCGTATGTGTGCCAAAATGCTAACTTTTGTGCTATAGGACCTCTTAAATGTAATGCATTGTGTTTGTGTGCCTGTGTGTTTACCACTTTTCATTTACTATTACACAAGTAAATCCCTTCTCCTAAAATGTCCACATTGTATTCCCATCACCATAGTTATAGTCACAGTCTAGTCTTATTCAAAGGAGAAAGATTATACTTAAAAAAACTTCCCTCATTGCCATATTCCAGGTATATTTCAACTCTTCTTTCTTGAACATAACTTTTATCTATATTTTCAGTTTTATCTTAATAATCTAAAATACTTTATAAGGGTAAATAATTAGTAGAAACTACAAAATACATAAAAAATCTTGACTATTTCCCCTTAACACTTTTCTAGTAGTTTTATATTATAAACATTAAAGCTAGTCCTCCTTACGACTATTTTCAGTTTGATTTCAACTATATACAACAAACCCATGATAGCCTAAAGGTAGTGCCAGTATGACATAAGCATATTATCATATAAGCATATCATGAGAAAAAAATATCATAATTAAAAGAGTAAGAAGAACATTTTGGGTGTTTTTTCCTCAAAGTTTGGATGTTAAAGTTATTTATGGAATTACATTACTGAGTCTGTGTATAAAACTGAGCTTCAACCAAATTAATCACATCTTAATTGAACCAAAATACCAAAGAACTTAATCTTGATAATTTAGGAGTAAAAAAATACATTACTTCTTTTATTATATCAGGTATTCATTGAGATAGTCAAGAATTACTTATAAGCACATAGTGCTAGGCATTGGTGATAAACGAAAGGACCACAGTTCCTGTCTTCACGTATCTAAGAGTCTAAGAGTTACATAAGGCAAGCAATTTTAAGTGTACCAACTTTGAAAATTATGATAAAGTGATGTATTTTCATTTAGGGATATTCAGAGACCATTTTTTTAAAGATTCTATATATCTATTTTAGGGAGAGAGAGAGAGAGCAAGAGCAAGGGGAGGGGCAGAAGGATAGGGAGAGAGAGAAATCAAGCAGACTTCTGACTGAGCAAGGAGCCCAATGCAGGGCTGGGTCTCATGACCTGGAGATCATGACCTGAGCTGAAATCAAGAGTCCGATGCTCAACAACTGAGCCACCCCGGGGCTCCTATCCAGCGACTATTTTTAGGGAACATTAATATTAAAACTGAGAATAATAAATGTATGACACTGGTAGCCAAGATTTCTCGGGCATCTAACATGAGCTAGGTGCAGTTCAAGTGTTCTTCCTTTATAAACAGACTTCTTCATAACCTTCTGAGATAGGTACTGTAACTTTTTTTTTCCCCACAGATGTGGAAAGTGGAGCATAGTTAGGTATTAAGAGCTAGTTTTGTGAGTAATGCAATCCACTCAAAGGCAATCACTTGTCCCTGACATGACAAAGAGCACGATACTTTCAAGGAACTGTTAACCTTGGAAAATAAAATTGCCTGTTATTTTACCAGCAAAAATGGGTTTATTCAGGAATAGCAGAGAATTGCAATCTGAGACAGGCAAGCTAAGGCTGAACCATAGGCATGTCCACAGGGAGAAAAGAGAGAGAGCGAGAGAGAGAGAGGAATGGTCTTTTATAGAAGAAAGGGGGGCATTGGAATGACTGTTATAAACAAAAAGTCCATTGGAATAAACCGTAAGTTCAAAGTATAGCGGCTTTTCATTGGCTGAGTTGGGACAGTCTCTCACTGGCTGGGCTGTTAGGAGTAGAGGGGATTAGTGGGGAGCCTTTTCTCCCCCTTCCAGGATAATAAAGTAGTGTCCATGTGGCAAGTTGGGTGTGCAATTGAAAATGAGTGGTAGGACATGAGAGCTCTCCCTGCCAGCCTCCTGACACTATTCTAAAGGAGATTTCTTTTTATTAATTTTCACAGAACCACAAATATTGTGGGAATTCAGAATGCAAAAGACACTTACTGCAAAAGCCAGAATTTATAGGACCTCATGGCCAATATTAATAATCTCTTCTTTTTCTCTTTCTTTATGCCTATAACGCAAAGTCTATGGAGGCTTCTAAGCAAGAGTGGCCTGCTAACATCTGTGTTTTATAAGTACAATTCTTCATTAGTATTTCAGCTGATGACTGAATTGAATGAATCAGAGCAAATACCACAAAACTCACTTTGATGTTTTAAGCATGGAAGATAAAAAAATTCCCATGAAAAGTTTAAAACTTTTATTTTCTTGTGTCTTAACTAAGACTCTGTTCTTTGATATTACTCATGAAGAAGGAAAACTGAACATTTAGTAAAACTTACATAGCCAATTTTATAAACATTTTCCTCTCTCTCCTTCCTTGAGGTCATTCCACTGTTTAATGGTATTTGTGACAAAAAAATTACTTTTAAAATTAAGAGTCCCAAATGTAGTATGTCTGAAATCAGTTAATTGATTATTTCTACAAAAAAATCATGCTAAATGGTAAAATAAGAAAAAACATCAAGGTTATAAAAAAATTAAGATTCATAGGTAAAGAACTGGCAAAAGTTTTGTTTTTTTTTTAAGATTTTATCTATTTATTTGACAGAGATAGAGACAGCCAGCGAGAGAGGGAACACAAGCAGGGGGAGTAGGAGAGGAATAAGCAGGCTCATGGCGGAGGAGCCTGATGTGGGGCTCGATCCCACAACGCCGGGATCATGCCCTGAGCCGAAGGCAGACGCCTAACCGCTGTGCCACCCAGGCGCCCCAAAAGTTATTTTTTTTTTTTTTTTTTTTTTAAAATTTTTTTTTTTTTTTTTTTTTTTTTTTTAAGATTTTATTTTTTTATTTATGCGACAGAGATAGAGACAGCCAGCGAGAGAGGGAACATAAGCAGGGGGAGTGGGAGAGGAAGAAGCAGGCTCATAGTGGAAGAGCCTGATGTGGGGCTCGATCCCATAACGCCGGGATCACGCCCTGAGCCGAAGGCAGACGCTTAACCGCCGTGCCACCCAGGCGCCCCCCAAAAGTTATTTTTATCCATTTTCTTTAACTTGAGCTGTACTCATTCTTGAAAATAACTAACAAATTATTCCTTTCATGCAGGCTTCCTAAGTTATAATATACAGAGTGAATTCCTATCTTTTTTCAGTCACAGAACATTACTAGCTATTATTGCATAGGGTAAATTATTATATTTATTTATTCATTTTGTGATCCAATTTTTATTTAACATACCCAGAAGAGTTCCCAAACAGGATTTTGATATGACTCACAGAGAGTTGTAAATTACAAGATAAAAATACCGCCTGAGGGGAAAAAAAATCCTAAAATTAAAAGGAAAGAAAATATCACTGTTAAAGGCAGATGAAATCAAAGTAGATAAATGTACAAAATGTGTGCCCCAAAATAATATTTAATATGTGGTTTATAGTTAATTACTTTTGCATTTGTGTATTCTACTAGATATGAATATTGTTGAAGATGGGGATTGTATCTCATAGATCTTCATGTCTGGCTCCGAAGAGGTCCCAATAAATGTTTGTTGAATGCATGTACATATGAATGAAAAAATGAGTAATGGTCCCCTCGTGCTAAGACACTTTAGCTGAAAAGGGTGAGCTACCATAATTAGGTGTTGTGAAATTAGATTAGAATAAGGACATTTAACAGCTCTGTCTATAACTCAAAGCTTTGCAATGGGAAATATAAAAGCAGCCATGTAACATTTAAATGAATATTATCCATCAGATTTGACATTTATTAAGCAATAGCAGCACACTGGGCACTGTCGTAAACACAAACTCTTTCCCAGTGAACTTAGATTTATCTGTGCTGGCTTTTTTCCTGAAAAAGACTGATGCCATTTCATAGCAGATGGTAAAAGAATGCAGAAAGATGACTTTAGTTTTCAACTTTTGTAGGCACTAGCTTAAATCAACTCCTTATGCTGGGAATCCATCATGTTACTGGGACTAAACATTCCAATTACATTCCCCTGCTTCTTATGAACAGATAATAGATTTCTTTGATTAAGAATTATTCACCTGTATTGTTATTGTCAGGGTTTCTATTCTATTATTGTTATTGAGACCATTGTTTCTTCCCCTTTTTAAGTAGCATGTAACAGTAGTTCTCAACTTTTTTTTTCTTTTTAACACCACGATCTTAGTTTACTTTCACAGTAGTCTAATGGGCTAAGATGAAACTCCTATTCTTTAAATATTGTATGGAAGCGAAGAAAATCTTGGTGAAGCCTTTCTTCTGGGGCACAGTGTTCATAAAAGAATCTTCTATGATGGGAATAATAACAATAGTGGTATAAATTTTTTAATATATTAATTTTATGAACTATCACATGAAAAATATTTCCACATTCTCTATCCTACAGATAATTTTGATACTGCATGTATATATTACTGTAGGCTAAACTATAATAAAGTTTCCTTGGATTGGTAAAATTACTATTATAAAATTTGTAATTTTAACATGCTATAATTTAAAATACAGATATAAATATATCTGAATTTTCTGTTAAAATTCTGATTTGTAACATTTACAGTGATTTTTTTAATGTTTAAATTTTAATAATTAAAGCTCTGTGGTTCAAGTAAATGAATCAGGTTCTGGCTTGTTTAGGAAAAAAAAAAAAGGAAAATTGTTGGCGTAATTCTTGACTACCTCGTGGGAAACAAGATAATGAATTGTCTCTGGAAATGGAACCAAAATGATGTATCTTTATTCTTTCTTGTTTCCAGCTATATTCTTCTGTATTTTAAGAGAGAAATTTTAAGTTTAATTACCTAGAAGACTTACTTTTTCCCCCCTATATCCATATGGCATAATACGACTGCCAGAAGCTCTGAGAGAAGTCTTTATTTTAACTACTGTCAAAAGTAAACAAAGCCAGTCCCTAGTTAAAGTGGCAAGGATTGTACTGTTGTACTAGGGAACAGAGTCCAGTGTGAACTGAACTCAGATTTGTACAGAAGTAATTGGGTGGCTAAAAGGAAAGATAAAGAAGTAGAGAAGGGAAGGACAAAGAGCTCAGTAGTAACAGAAAAGTGAAAATTTACAAAAAGTGGGAAGGGAGGGCTTTCCATGTGAAATCCATCTGGGTTTACTAACAAAGTTAGCCTCCTACCCTTCTTCCCACCAGCCAGAGACTGGCAGAGAGGAGCCTCTTTTCAGGCGTTGGCTGGACAAACACTAAATTATTTTAGCAGACTTGAGTTTCTCAGGCAGGCACTTCAGAGGAGCTAGGGTCATTTTAGGGTTGTGGCCTTAAGCTGTCAGAAATAGTTAGTGTTTGCTCATGTCTTTATGGGCCAGATTTGAGACCTACTTTTGAAGGCAGCTCAGACAAACCTGGCTAGTTTGGTCAAGGAGAGAACTTTTGTCATTCATTTTCTAGAGGGGCTTAATTGTGTGGGTCCCTCCCCCTTAAGATATATGGCAGAAAATCGTTGCCAGCATCTCCAAAATTAACATAACCTCCATTTTTTTTGAGAAAGAAATAGATTTCTCTTTTTCTTTTATTTGTAAAATCATAGATGGTCCTTCTAAGGCCAGGTGCCCACTTCTGTACAAATCAACCAAGGAAGTAGGGTCACAAGTGTATTAACTTGGTGGCTTTTATAGTAGCTTTATAATGTGTAAAATAATAATTTTTCCCAAAATAGAGGAGGAAAACAGTATGTGGTCAGACCTAGGGTTCGCAGAGTAGAAATAGTCAACAATCCTTAAATTTGTTGATCAGCTGAGGGGGCTACTCCCTGAACTGTGTTCAGTGGGCTAATAAAGACAGATCTCAGTAATACCTCATCCTTTTTAGCTTAATGGCCATGGGGATGGCAGGGATATACATGATGAGAAAGGAAGGGAATCTTTTTTACATAGACTTAAATTCTCCCACAGGTAGGATTTGATAACCAACTTTGGTTGCCCATTATGGTCCCATTTTTAAGTGCTCAAAAATATGTTGTGTTCCATTGGTTCTTCTATGCCTGATTCATTCCTTGTCAGTACTCTTTCATATTGTAGAGGCCTTGGGCACTGTGTCAATTTCTTACTTTAATAATCTCCTTGGAATAGTTATTATCTTTGTTTTAGGTTGAGTTGAATATATGGTATTTTTTAATTTTTATTTATTTATTTTTTTTTACTGGCACACTATGTAGTATTTGATAGGCATATTGCATGAAAACCTGTAGTGGTTTCAAATGATACTGTTTATCTACAGATACTACTCTAACTGGGTTAGAGTAAGGCCATATCTCTTATAGCATCAGTACCTTTCCAGTTAACACTTGCTGAAATTATAAGAATCTCAGCTGAAAACCTGGGTCTAAACCAGGGTCACTGAGTCTGGACCAGGCCTGAATTTCAATTTTTTAATATCCAGCACCATGAGACTGCTTAAATTTTCTGCCTAGTTCTTTAGCAATTAGCAGCTTCTTTCTGCTTGATTTCTCTGCTTCTCACCTCTGGGAATTTTAGGATTAACAAACATTCCAAGAACAAAATCCTGTGGAATTATATGTTCACATTCCTGTTCCCTTTTCCTGAGGGTCCTGGCCCCTGCGTTCCAATTTTGGTCTCTCCAGTCCCATGACACTAATAAATACCATAGGTTGCTACTTTCTGCTGAGACTAAACATCAATCTCTGTGAATCATCAGGTGTCTTTAAGAAAAAAGCTATAGAGAAGGTCAGGTTCACCTCTCTGAGCCTCCCTCCATTCTTCAAGGAACTTATTAGCTCCTCAAATTCATGCACCCTCAGGGGTTCTTTGATGCCTTCAAAATCTGGGTTTTGTTTGTCTGTTGTGTATTTTCCGGTGGTTCCCAGAGGAGATTGAGGGCCAGAAAAAGAAGTACTCAGTAGTATGAACCATAGAATATCTATAGATTTCACGCTTGTGAGAAATATCCCCACACAAAAGGATGTACATACACTTCATAATAGAATTAACCATTAAAATGTATATGGATTATCTTTACTGTCAGTGGAAATAGTAGGGAATTGGTGGCCTATTTTACCACTGATTAGAGCTGTCACTGAGCCGTCAGCATTGGAAAGAAGTAGTAGAGGCTGAAGGAAAGATGTTTGGGATGGTAAAATATAATAAAAAATGAAATTATATGTGGCAAAACAGATATACAAGTAAAGAAAAGGGGGCGCCTGTGCGGCGCGGTCACAGGAGTGACCTCTTCGTTTCCGCTGGGGTAGTGATCTCAGGTTCCTAAGATTAGCCCCTCCTTGGCCTCCATGCTTAGTGTAGAGTCTGCTTGGGATTCTCTCTCCCTTTCCTTTTGTCCCTTCCACTCGTGCTCTCTCTCTCTCTGTCTAAAAATAAATCTTAAAAAAAAAGAGTGAACAAAAGTTTATAATCCTATTAACAGATGATGACATTGTTTTGAAACAATCTCAAACATATTGAAAAGTTGCAATAGGGGATTCCTCTCTCTGTATTATTATTCACAGAGCTCAGAGAAAATAGACAAAAAACTATACCATACTACATACAGTCTAATAAATATTATTTTTAATGGAAAGTTATGTGAAAATAAAGAAAATTTCATCTCTGTAATGATCCACTAATGTTAACTTATGAATTTAACTTTCCAATTAAATACATCTGGAAAGTAGAATAGTGACTTCATGTCACTAGACATGTCACATTAGAGTGACAAGTTAGCCTAAAATGTGTTATAGTGGAAAGAGATCTTTTACTTTTTAGCCAGGCTCTTGGGCATAGAGCAGCATGATAAACTAGGAAGGTGGAGGACTATTTAAAAACAAATGGACAAATCATGCAGTTGGTACCCAAGCCAACAGGTTCACCTTGGGAATTTTTCTGTTAAAACTTGAGGAAATTTAGTTATCTATTGTTCTCTTTCATTGCCATCCCTACAGGCAGATTCTTCATAGGAAGAGGTAAGTTTTTTGTTTTTTGTTTGTTTGTTTTTCGTTTGCTTGTTTGTTTGAGAGCAATGACTTTACAAGAACTCACACTCTCTCCCAGATGACTGAAAAGGAGTTTTTGAGATCCGTGGATACAGTGAGGTGATGGAGAAGTGTAAATTGAAAACAAACATGAAGGAAATACCCTCTTTTTGCTTTAAATAATGAGCATTGAAAAGATTGTGTCCTCTGGTAGGGGAAGGGAAATAAATGGTGAAATGTTACAATGTGGATTTGAAAGGGAGTTGTTTGGATGACATAAATGTGAAGAGGTCTCAAATTTCAATTTGGCGATTCATATAGGATTCGGAGAAAAAGCTCTTGAGGAGAAATGAGGCTGGCTGTCAGAACTTCATAGGTGCTGTTGATATTATACTGAGTTCTTCAAAGCACAGACATAATGATTACCATTCTGTGCTAATATTTGTCTGATAGCTATTCTCTGGTTTCACCAGCATCCTTTCATTTCTAGTAACAGTTATTAGTGATTTTATATTAATAAAATACCTATATAGCATATGTATTTTATTTAACAAACTCTGTTTATTAGAGTATTAATAGACACTGGTAGAGGAATTTATCTGTCTTTTTTTTCCCCCTGTCTCCATGTTTTCATTTCCCTTTGCCCCAGGAGGATATGGTCTTACTAGATTAACAGCTAACAAAGAAAGACTACAGTAGGGGTTAAAGTATTGTGTATGCAATTGATTATGTTCTCAGTTACATTGGGCATTACCAAAAAACTTAGCCTAATGGGTTTTATTCCTCTTGAACCACTGTGTTTCTTTTTCACTAAAATGACATTGATTACATGCAAGTGATGACCGAAGTAGGAATATAATTTGCAGCTCTCCAAGTCATGATAAAAAGCATTGTCGTAATACTATGTCTTCAATAAATTATTTCAAATCTTCCTCAAATTTAAATCTTGAACATTGATTAATATTATTTGGGTGACTATTTAACATAACAAGTATTATTATTATCATGATGTTATTGACATTACAATTATTAACATTTAACATAATTTTTATTTAGGTATAAAATACTAGAGAAAAATATACAAAACAGTAGCGTATGGCCAATGAAATTTGGGAATAACCATCACTTCATCAAGAAATAGAACACTAATAAGACCCGAAGGCACTGTTTTGCCACAGGTCCTTGTCACTATCCTGCTCACTTAAGGTAATCACTATTCTGATACACATTTTTTAGCATATAGTTCTATGATTTTAGACAAATGCATAGAGTCATGTAATAACTGCCACAATCAGAACCAGGTCCACCCACCCCCAAATTCTCTAATGGATGTCTGCTCTCAAGTCTTTCCAGCCTGTCCCAGAGAGAAGGGGTTTTGTTCCTTCCCCTTTCCCCAGCAGCTTTCCCTAGTGCCCCCTGAGAGGCTTAACACTTTTGTTCCATTCCAGGAAGTACTTTCTGCCTTTCCCACAGCTCTGTGTTCCCCCCCCCGCCCCCTCCCCACCGCGGCAGACCTGTACCACCTAGGGGAAATTCTTTTGGTCTTCAGACCCCTGCCTCCTCCTTCAACATTCTCATGAGCACCTGTACAAGTTCATGGAGTAAAGCCTGCTAGGAGGCATGAATGATCCTTGTATCTACAGTTCCAGCAAGTCTCTCCTTTCATCCTCCCTACACTTGGCCCTTAGCCATTCATTTAAAATAACGGAATTCAGGGGCGCCTGGGTGGCTCAGTGGTTTAAGTGAATGCCTTCAGTTGAGGTCATGATCCCCGGTCCTGGGATCAAGCCCGGTGTTCAGTTCCCTGCTCAGCAGAGAATCTATTTCTCCCTCTCCTTCTGCTCCCCCCCCCCCACTTGTGCTCTTTCTGTCTCTGTCAAATAAGTAAATAAAATCTTAAAAAAGAGAGAGAGAGAGACATTTGGGTTGTTCCTGAGGTTTTGAATAATCTTTCTATGACCATTTTTACAAGTTCTTTGGTGTCCATAGGTATGTATTTCTACTAAACTCCTAAATCTAGAAGTGAAATTGTTAAATAATAGAGTACTCATAACTTCATCTATACTAGATACTGTCACTTTTCCAAGGTAGTTGGTAATTCATACCTTGAGTCCACTCCACAAGTATAAACTGACTCCACGGTTCTCCAGTGCTTTTAAAGAGCCACTTGACAATTTCACCCAAGTTTATATAATTGTTCCTGGTGGGATAGTTGGTCTGACACAAGCTACTCGTTTTAGGGAGATGCAGTATTTCATAGTGTTGCTTTTAAATTTACAAATATAATGCCAATTATAATTTTAAACAGACTTGACAATTATAGAAATAATGCAAACTTTAAAGTTTGCAACCATTCACATCTGTATCAGTAAAAATTAACTTAATATTTTATATTGAAATGTATTACTACCATTACTTTTATTTTAAAACTATAATTTATACAGTTCTATAACCTAACAAATCATCTCAATCTCTGTTTCTCACTGTCTTGTCTCTCTCTGTCTTTCTGTATCACTTCTACTCCTGTCTGCCTCTCTCTTCCTGTCGCTTGAAATATTTCCATGGTAACCCATTTCAGTTATGTACCAGATCCTATCCACCCAATATTCTACCACTGGTCAACTAGATGATTTCAAATGTTTCCCTGTTATAAATTATGTTCTAATCAACATTATTGTGTGTGTGCATGTGTGTATGTGTGTATATATGATTTTTAATGTTAGTGCAAGTGTTTCTTTAAGAATTATTTGCTATGAAATTACTAAGTTGAAGTATATAAATATTCATTTTTAAAAATTTTGAAACAATCTCAAACTTGCAGAGAAGTTCCAAGAACATGTCCAAAAATTGTCTCCTTAAACCATTTGAGAGTAAGTAACTTCCCTGATGTCCACCATTCCCCCATACTTTAGTGTACTTTTCCTACAAACAGGGATGTTCTCCAACATAACCATAGTAAAACCATAAAAACAGGGATAGTAGCATTGATACATGACTACCATCTAATTGTCAGACACTCGATAAGTTTGGCCAATTTTTCGTTTAAAGTCCTTTGTACAACGAAAGCATCCAGGTCAGAATTATGTTTTACGTTTATTTTGTATTTCTCTTTCGTCTCTTCAAGCCTAAAATAGTTCCTTTGTCTTCCCTTGATTTTCATGACCTTGACACTTTTGAAAATAGCCAGCTGGTATGTTGTAGAAGGTCCTTTAACCTGGTTTTTCTCATGATTAGATTCAGGTCCTATTCCTGTTATAGGCGTCATGCTGTTTTTTGTTTTTTGTTTTTTTTACTGCATCCCCTCAGTTGGTAAACATTTTAACCTGTCCAATTATTGATGATATTCACTTTAATTATTTGATAAGTGTTCTTTCAGGTTTCTCCACCAGTGATTTCTTTTTCTTTTGTACTTTGCATTCTGTAAGGAGTTTCTTTGAAACTATTAAAATATTCTTTTCCTTATGAAATTTGTCTCTGTATTATTTTAGTTTGGGTTCAGGGTTTCTTATTATGCTCGGTAAGTTCTCATCTGTAACTATTATTTTAATGTTCAATTATCCCATATTTGACTGGCGGGAGCCTTTCAAGCTTCCTTATCTGAACATATGACTAGCCTCATCATTTTTTTGGCCTTTTTCCACTTCTTGGTACAAGAAGTCCTAAGCTCTTGTATTTTCCCTTTACATCCCTGATTTTAGCCATTTCTCCAAAGAAATCCTAATTTTGTTCAGTGGAAATTAAAGCCAAAGCTGGGGGTTCAGCTGCATCAGCGCTGTTAAGGTATCACTACTTCCCAGCCCTCTCAAAGGCATAGCTAGGTTATACATGCTTGTTCAAATTTATTTATCTTGATTATATATATATATATATGTATATATATATATAGGTGGATAAATATAGAAATAAATATAGTATAAAAGACTTAGATAGAAAGAGATAAATAACTTTCCTCCATGTAGATGCTTTCCTCATCCCCATTTGGGCTTTAATGCCAAGTAAATGTCTGCTATCACTGGCCCTTCTGTAAAGATGTCCTCCCCACCCTATGTGGGTTGTAACCTCTCTCTGGGCCAAAGCAACCTCTCATTTCATATTTTGACATGTGTCTGTTTCATCCAAAAACTTTAAGACTAAATATTTCATAAAGGATTGGGGTTGTGGGAAGGAACAGGAGAAGGAGAAAAAGAGGTGAATGGACATTTTCAAATTTAATGCAATACAAGATTCTTCTTTTTCTCATGATTGCATAATATCAATTTTTTAACACTTGCTAAATGATAGGAAATAAATAACAATTACTTTTGAAATATTTTGTATTCTTTAATTATGACTGAGGTTAACAGCTTTTTAATTTCGGTCATGTGTGCTTTTTTCTATAAGGAGTTATTTTTTATCATTTTTTTCTCCTTTGCTCTTTGTTTCTTCTTATTAAGTGGATGTTTCATTATTCATTCAACAAATATTCACTGCACATGTATTATTGACCCTTAATATTGCTCTCTAGCTAGATATTTTTCATTTGTATGAAACTTTTATGTGGAATTTTAGTAATGAGCTCCTCAAAGGCAGGAATAAAATTTCATGCTTGTCTTGGAATCATTTCACCACAGGGCACAATGCCAAATATTTATTCATTAGCAACTTACTTTTAATTGTTTATTTGAAGGTAATTATTTAATGTGAGGTCCATGGATAAGTGTCAAACACTTATGAACCTGAAAATATATAGGTAGGTATGTGTCTGTGTGTATATTTTTCTTGCGAGTGGCTAAGATTCCATAGGAACATTGAAACAGTTCATTTGGCCCCATTATTTTAGTATAAAATTAGAGATATGCTAAACATTAAGTGATGATTTATTTATATTAGAGACTATGACTACCCTTGTAAGCTTATTTTACATAAACAATCCTGTGATCAGGACAATGACCTTTGACCTCAAATCCTCATTGCATATAGTCTAAAACAACTTTCAACACTGTCTGATAAGTAATGCATCACCCAAAAGGAAATCATCCTTTTCTTTAAAGATATGATTGTTTGGGTTCTACAAGAATATTTTATTTAAAGTAAATTAATGACAAACAAAAAGTTTTTTTTTCCCAGTGCTTGATATAAACACTCCTCAAATTGGACATATTTTTATCAAAACAAACTTCTCTAAAGAGTTTAAGTTGCAAATACGAATTTAAATACCTACTCCATGGTTTAAACTACAAATTTGTTTTTATTGTGACTAGTATTTTATAACAAAACTAGCAGGGTTTAAACACTTCTGAATTATTCTGATAAAGGATATAATTTATTTAAGTTTGTTAAACATGAAATGAGTATCTCTAAAAGATAGTGAGGTAATATTCTTGGGAGATTCTGGAAGCATGCTGATTGGTAATTGACTTTGTGAACTGTGATTTACCTGGAGTATATCATCCTATAATGCAATTAGCAGCTATTAAGTGTATGTTCAATATATAAATGTCAAATATAAAAGAAATTTGCATCAATATTTGGTCATTTTTGTCCTGTGGTGGGAAGCACAGAGATACATAACAACATGCTGTTAATAATGTAATTATAGTGCCAATACCATCTCAATGAATGTTAGAATCCTAAAGCTCTACAATGATTTAAAATTACCATAATCAAAAGTCTTATATTCGATCCCCTTTTCATATATTGATTTAGTGAATGCTTATACAGTGTCTATAATGCTAGAAGTTAAGTGTGTGAGATTCAATAGAATAGCACCATATTTAGGCCACATTACATTTTGTGTAAGGGAAATATGTACATTAAAACAGTGGGGAAAAGGATGCTTAAAGAAGGTGGGGAGGGGCGGAATTCAGAATCCAAACCTCATACCCACGCCAACACTTCTTTTGGCTTTGTTGATACAGCAGGAAATTCTTCCTGTTAATATCTTTGTGATATTCTTGGAACATTTAAGTCCTATTCAAACATCACTAATCTTTCCTTGTGAAAAAGTAAAAAAGTCAAGAAAATAGCATAGGTTTGGGTGAATGGTAGGGCGCACAAGACGAACATGAGCATAATGTATTATTTTGTTTGGCTTTATCCCCAGCCCCAGTTGATTGCTATCAAAACTCCAGTTCGAATTCCAGCCATGACACCTACTAGCTGTGAAACAGAGAGTCATTCTATCTCTTAAACCTGAGTGTTGTCATATATAAAATGGGTATGATAATATCTTCCCTGAGTTATCAAGATAATTAAAGTATAATGTACACAGTGCACCTTGCATGGTGTCTGGCTTATAATAAGCACCACGGACATTTTAATATCCACAATATACTTTCAACTTTCCAAGGTCAAAATGTTTGGATGTTGTGTTTCCTGCACTTCAGGCTTATCTTATATATTCTCACAATAAAGTCCCATCACCAGATGCAACATAAGCCTTCCATGTAGCTCACTGAAATCTGAAACAAGTTAGGTAACCCACGTTCTTACAGTATATTCCATAGTGTCCTGAGCTCTCCAGTGAGCATATTATAATATTGTAATTGAACTTGTAGCAAGACCAGAAAAATCAATATATACTTAATAAAATTTCTGTTGATTTTGGCCAAATATAGCAGTTTGTACAAGATCATTCTTGTACTAATTGCTGCAATCACTAGTTATTCTATCTGGGAATAGGGGAGTTTCCTTGTCTCTTATTGATCTGGCTTGACTGCATAGACATGGCTTAAGACTTTTTAATAAATAGCAAATTTATGCAACAACAAACCCAAAAATATTTCAAAAAGAAGTAACTCAAGAAGAAAGCTATAATTACAGCATTGTTTAAAAAAAAAAAAGTCAGGGCATTGACTTGAACTGGGTATCCAGATAACATCATAATTGAAAACAGATGCACTAAGCAGAAAGCAGTTTTTGGGTTTCTGGTTCCTGAGCATTAATGCAATTGCCCAGTTGTGAAGTCATGCTAATGACTCAACATGAAGTTTTAGTACCTCTCTCAGACATTTAGCTAATGATAGATTGTAAATCACTTTGCTACCTGAAATGTAAGACCCATTCTATATTATGTTAATGAATCTGATGCCATACTGCAGATGATTAGAAAGAATCATCAGGGGCCATTAAAACTGTACTGGGTAATGAGATGCAGTTTGTTTCAGTGGAGAAACCCAGATTTAGAACTTGGCTTACTAGCATTTTCTAGCTAGAAGAAGATAGCTTTACTTCTTTGAAATTCAGGTGCTTTTCCTATTAAATTGGGAGCTATTACTTGTCAGAGAACGAATTATGATCATGTATATGAAAGCATTTTGTATATGACAAAATGAGGTATTTTTATGATTATGGTACCCTTCTTTTAAAAAAATCATTAGATTTTAAAAATACATTTAGCATTTAATCATAGAAAATAATTTAAAATAAATCTATTGAGATATTTAATAGGAAAGAGAAAAGTTGGTTAAGGAAACATGATTCTTCTTTTTATTTAATTCAAATCCTCTGTGATAGTTTATTCAGTGATGTTATATTACTTTCTGTTACAACATTGTTTTAGTTCAAATTTAATAATGCTTAAGATATTGAAATTAATCACTGATTTCATCTAATCACTAATTTTTAAGTGAACAAACAGGATGGATTAATTCACAAAAAATGTTTAGGGACTAATATTCTAGAATTCAAAAATCAAGATGCTTCCTAATTTCATATTCAGTGAACAGTTGGTAAGAACATTATATATGCCAAGTTATGCCAACCTTTAATATAGGCTCTCTGTAGGTCATTATTATAAGCCATAGAAACAAGTAGTGTCATGCCATCTTTAGACAAAGAGCCTGAGGTTCAGAGAAGTTTTGTGTAGCCTAAAGTCACAGGACTAACGCATTAGGAGGGCTGGCATTTTGTTCATTGTTTTTATTCCAAAGGCAGTGCTTTTCTCCTTTAAACTATATTTTGCCACCTAGCTTTTACAATTCTTTGTAAAAACTTCAAAATTATAACATTATCTTTTCCAAAAACTAAATCCTTCAGTTCTGGACTAAGGTTAGGAAAATAGGCAAGACAATATACATTTAATTTTAAGTCACTTTACCTATTTAAATAACAAAGGACAAAATATGTGGACATAAGATAGGAATATAACAATATATAATCAATTATTCTTTGCTTCATTTTTTTTTAAAGATTTTATTTATGTATTTCAGAGAGCAAGAAAAAGTAGGAGCAGGGAAGGAGCAGAGGGAGACAAACAAACAGACTCCACACTGAGCCCAGAGCCAAGGCAGGTCTTGATCCCAGCACCCTGAGATCATGACCTGAGCTGAAATCAGGAGTCCAATGTTTAACCGACTGAGGCACCCAGACACCCAGGGAACAAGTAAGTTTTGGATGAAAAAAATTACAATTGGCACATCATAAGTTATTTACAATACACACCCTTTGTCAAATTTAATAATTAATCTGTTATCCTAAGAAATTTATCATTTTCACATGATTCCTTATCTAACGTAGTTATAATATTTTTCTGCAGTGAAGTCTTAAGAAAAAAATCTCAACCACTTGTCTTCACTTGCAGAGGGAGAGAACAAGGCAGGCTATTACACCTCTCTGAAGGATGGCACATACAGCTTCAAAGAGAATAAATAAATTGTCAATTTGACTATAACAACAAAATCATAATCATCATATTTGTTAATTACTTAGAAGGAAATATCCTTTCCAAAAATATTGAAGTAATGGCAGTTACAATTTGTTTTTAACAGATCATTATGCAGCAGATTCTATGCAAGGTTGTTATATGCACCCTTTCTACTCTTCACATGAGCCTTGCATGGGGAAATGGGTGTTCTCATTTTATGGGCAAGGAGACAAATGCAGAGATTGTACGTGATTTGGAAGGATGCAGACCACAGGGGATGTGAAGCACATACTTATAATTGAACAGAACTGGGTTTAAATTCTATTTTATTTTTTCATCACTATCTAATATATAACCTTTCTCCATCTTATGTTTATGATCTGTGAAATGTCTCATTATGTAGCTATGAGGATTATGTGTGATAATTCCATAAGATGTTTAATGTATTACTGGACACATGGCAAGCATTCCTACGTGGTTACTCATATTATGATTAAGCTAATGTATCAATATTATGTGATCCTTTGGTAAATTTGTCCAACTCCAAAGATCACCATCGCTTACAGCCATGTTTATCAACACTTAAAAAAGATATTGACATTAGATAATTTGAAAACCATTTCTTAATTAAGATCTAATTCTCTAGCTATGATAGTCATATGTGTGTGTATACATTTTATCATCAGGCTCCACGGAGAACTCTATTAAACAAATACTCATACTCCTTCACTGCCTCCCATTGCAAACTATGAGCTTAAATATGAGCCAATGTGATGGCCTTGACCTGTTCTCACATGAAGAACAGGTGCCCACAGACCACTTTAGTCTTATGTTTTTTTCCTTTTGGAGAAAGAGCTTTGACTGCAATTTTTGATGTACTGTGAAGCACTCTTTTATACAGTGGGCAGACGATTACCCACAGGAGATTAATACATTATAACACCAAATCAAGAATGACATATTCATTTTCTCACCCAAAGCATACCAGCAATATTTATCATAAAGAAATGATTGATTTACACCAAGCAGAAGCAATTTACATTTTTATATACACATGCACATTCACATACAAACTTTCAAAGCTCCAACGTAATTATCTTCTAATACATATTTTTGATGAAAAATATTCTTAAAAAGCAAAAGCAGCAACTGTAACTCTAAGTTGCTTTATTTTGTTCTTTTAATTAAGGAGTTATGAAAATATTCTGCAAGTGAATTTAAGTCAAAAACGATGTTTCGAAGAAGTCATTCCACATCATCTGGAGCACTGCAGCCTGCTATGACTCGTGCTAAAACCACTCAGCATGTGACATGCCGATACCATTTTATTTATAGTGGCATGGGTCCATGATTCCTCCCCTCAGTGACTTGAATTCAAAATACTCAAAGAAGGATTTACGACTCAGTAGTTTAGTTTTGGAGAATCTGTACATCATAAACGATAACGCATTTCTGTAAAAAATTAATCTGTTTCAGTCACAGATGTAGCGTCCTGTTCAATAACATCTTACCTCTTGGGGCGCCTGGGTGGCGCAGTCGTTAAGAGTCTGCCTTCGGCTCAGGGCGTGATCCCGGCGTTATGGGATCGAGCCCCGCATCAGGCTCCTCCGCTGGGAGCCTGCTTCTTCCTCTCCCACTCCCCCTGCTTGTGTTTCCTCTCTCGCTGGCTGTCTCTCTCTCTGTCAAATAAATAAATAAAATCTTTAAAAAAAAAAAAATCTTACCTCTTGAGCAAGTCAAAGATTCTCCTTCTGCTCATCCTTTGCTACATTCCATACTTTCATGAGTAAATATTGAACATTGAAATGCTACATGGGAATGAGTCACATTGGATATCTTTTCCTATTATTTAACACTTTTAATTTTTTTACATATGACGGGACAGAGTTATAATCAGGAATATTTTTTTTAATTTAATGAAGGCATCTATATTCTAAGAGCCGTGTTATGTGCTAAAAATTTAAAACAAATAATCTAATTAAAATAATCTATGGTTTCTACCCTAACTTTTCTATTTAAATCAGTTATGACATCAAAAAGAAGAACAGAAATATCAATAAATTCAAAATGTACATTTATTTTTAGAATAAAAATTTACACCAAAATTAAATCTGTGAATGCATGGTGCTCCCAGTTAAGTTAATCATATTATTCAATGGAATGAGAGATTGGCACAAAGAGTAGGAGGACTGACAGAATGCTCTAATTCCTTTGCATTCCTGCACATGATCTCAAGATGCCAAATGAAGCTCTAGCTGCAAAAGATAAGAGTACCCGTCATGGGGGCACCTGGGTGGCACAGCGGTTAAGCGTCTGCCTTCAGCTCAGGGCGTGATCCCGGTGTTATGGGATCGAGCCCCCACGTCAGGCTCCTCTGCTATGAGCCTGCTTCTTCCTCTCCCACTCCCCCTGCTTGTGTTCCCTCTCTCACTGGCTGTCTCTATCTATGTCAAACAAATAAATAANTTAAAAAAAAAAAAAAAAAAAAAAAAGAGTACCCGTCATGGACCAAACAGACCAACTATCTTCCACAAATCATAATGTCAAGGTAGATATTGTAATCAAATTTGCAAAATATTTTGAAATAATATGACATACTGACTTACAAATTTTCTCAAATCATTGCGCTTAATTGTGCAGCTTCCTTGACTCCCTTCCTTCATTTCCTTAATGTTGTAATTTGCATTCCAGTTTCTCTTCTGATATTGAAAGCCTCAAACTACACTGAAAAGCACCGTGGGTATGCACATCCCTCCTTTAAGAACATTAAGAATGTGAGAAAGGCCTCAAAGTAAACATGGGACAGGAAAATAAGCAAGACAACATACACTTGAGATTTTGAGGATCAGATCACTAGGAAATACCTAAGGGATTCCACAGCCTTACCCAGGAAATTAAGTCATGATATTTATTCCTAGGTAACTCGTTTGCGGTTAAAATGTCAAGATTTTTCTATTAAAAGACACAATGTTAAGAGAAAAAAATACAACAAAAGCAAAAAAACTGCCTAATCCTAGCCCAAGACTGAAAGGATCTAGTTTTTGAAAAAGATAACTTTTTAACTTTGAAATTTTTATAAATATTTTTTTAATCAAATTGGAGAATGGTGTGCATATATATAGTTTTTGATAGAAATTAAAATTTTCCTAGTGAACCAATGAGATTTTGTTAGGGAGGAGATGTCTTCCATGATGAATGACACAAACTAAGAAAAAGTTAAGTATTTTAAATAAGACAGCTGTGGCAGACGAAGCATTCAAGACAGTCAACACTCTGAATCAGTACGAAAAAAGTAATGCAAAGATTTATTCAAGTGAATTTTTTCCCCCTGAATTGGCCAACACCATAGCAACAGCTTCACAAGCTCCAAAGTATTGTTCCATCTTAAACTCTAAAAGGAAGTTTAATATTTGCTACATTTAAGAACTTTGCATGTTCTGGGCCCACTTGGAGAAGTACATTGTACATTAGCATATTAAAGATCCGAGAGGCTCAGCTGTATGGACATATTTTTAACTGCATTTGATGTATCATACTTGACTACTTGAATATTCCTCAAATGAAATGATTAGCAGGCTATAGAAACAGCATTCTATGAAACATTTCTAACACAGGGTGCTCCAAACACAATCATCGACTGATAAACAGAGGTGTGCTGTGCTCGATTTTCTCCATTCTCCCTTTCAGATTGGTTCCACTTTTTTCACACTGCTTCACTACCAAGTGGCTGACCAGCTCTTCACAAAAGAGCTTTTTGCCCTCTGACTTCAAGTTACTCAAGGGTTGGCACCAACAGGAATTCAGAGAATGGACAAGAGGTCTAGTACATATTACCCTGACTGTATCCCTCCAAGATCACTACAAATTGGCTGTGTCCCTATGCCAAAGACCAAAATTTCTATCAGGTGGCATTTCCCTACAGGTACTCTTCCTGTGTTCTAATCACATCTTTCCTCCCCCTTTTAGAACTGTCAGTGGCAATTTTTTTTTTTTTTAAGAGAGGGAGGGAGATTGCATGTGTGAGGGGAACAGAGTGTGGAGGAAGAGGGAGAGAGAGAATCCCAAGCAGGCTCCATGTTTAGCACAGAGCCCAATGGGGTGCTCAATCTCATGACCCTGAGATCATGACCTGGGCCAAAATCAAAAGTCAGACACTCAACTGACTGAGACACCCAGGCCCCCAGTGAATGGGAACTTCTGTCCGCTGTTGTTAGACCTACAACACTTCATTACTATTTCTATCAAACCTGTCCATGCCTGTGTAAATGATTTCCTCTGATTGAGCCATCTCTTTCTTGCTTAAGTAGCCCCAGGAAATGGATAGTCAAAATAAGATTCTAGGATTAAGTTGCTCACATACTTAAAGAGTTCACAGATAATCCTTTGCAGACAAGAAATAGGTCACTAGGGTAATCTGCCAGGTAGTGGCATCACAAGTATTTGAAATTATCACTAATTTTACAATACATTAAATCTAATCTACTTGACAGTACATTAAATGCATCAGATGAAGTGCAGACAGATGCTGGGAGTTTAGTTGGCTGTGATCCTCAGGCACTGTGGAATGTAAATCTGATTATCTACACCCTGCTTAAACTTTCTGTTTTTTCCAATCCCTCACACTCTGGCCCAGGAGTAAATACAAGATCCTCAGTTAATGTACAAAGATTCTGATCTATGTGTGCTGTCTCATTCCTTATCACTTCCCTGAAAATATACTTTCTTAGTTCACTCTGGGATGGGCAACTTGCTCTTGAAAAAGTTGCAGGCACTATCGTTTTCCATTTCATGCTTCACACATGCTCTTCTCTGTCTAGACTGTCCTTCCATTTTGCATTCAAGCGAGCTATAGTGTCTATCCCATGACACACAGCAACCTAGCTGTTGCCACTGCCTCTTCCTTGCATCCCCAATCAGCTGTGTGTCCTCCTACTCTGTGCTCCCTAAGCACTTATGAATACCTCTCATAACGAGGTTCTGACATGCCTATCAGTTGAATTTTCCTCATCAATGTTTCCTACTAGACTGAAAGATCACTGATTAAGACTGTCCTGTGCTCTTTATTTAACAATATGTCTTTGGTACCAGTCACATTCCCAAGCATGTAGGAGGAAATCTAGAAAAAAAAGTTGATTTAAATAATTAGAATTCCTTTTTCTAATATGTTAAAATCAATATATGTACTCTTTGATTTTGCAATGCTTCTATATGAATAAGGTCAAAATTTTAAAATTAAAAAAATTCAAAGATATTTATTTATTTATTTTATTTTTGTAAAGATTTTATTTATTGTATTTGACACAGAGAGAGAGAGAGAGAGCACAAGCAGGGGGAGGACCAGGCAGAAGGAAAGAGAGAAGCAGGCTCCCCGCTGAGCGGAAAGCCCGAGGTGGGGCTCCATCCCAGGACACTAGGATCATGACCTGAGCCCAAGGCAGATGCTTAACCTGCTGAGCCACCCAGGCGCCCCAAAGATATGCTATTTAACAGTTCAAAAATATACAAAGAAATGTATGAAAATCATCCTTTGCCTCTCTCTATTCTTTTAATCTTCTCATCAAAGATAACTTACATTAACAGTAGAGTTATGTTGTCTAATATGCTTTTCAAGAAATTTTTTTTTTACCAAACAAAATCGAATTCACTATTAAAAAGAAGATATTTTCAGTATTTTTTACTTGTCTGCAGAAAATCATGGGCGTATTAACACTCATTGTACTTTGGAGTTTAACATTACAACAGAACAGTTTTCTTTACAACAACAGACCAAAAATATGTATGAGATAAATGACTCTCATTAAGCTTTTGCTACCTGGTTAGATGCTTTATTTGTCTTGTTGATAATTCTAAAAACATTGTGGTTCTTCGTACACCACTGCATTTGGTGGTTGTCTAGCTGCCTACGAATGTAACTGAAAACATTAACAGCCTGTTCTAGAAGCCGGTGTTCCACATTTTCCCTGGTTTTCCAAAAATCACCCTTAAATTTAGAAACTACTACATGTAAACATGTTTTCATGTATTTTGAGCAGTTAAATGTGTTGCAAAAGCCAAACAAGTTTTTAAAGCCCTTAAAAATACAATGGGTAAAAACATGTATACCACAAGTCATGGTTTTTGCTTTGCTCACCACACCACATAGTAATAGGAAAGGAATAAAGGAAGAAGCAAGATAGGAAAGAGATTTTGAATTTATTTTTAGTGGGGCACTTTACTGCACGTTCTGCTGCAGAACACCTAACTGCTGAAAATCATAACTTTACCCAAAACAAAAAAAAAAAAAAAGGAGAACACTTTTGAGAACTATTTCTCAAGAACAAGGAGGATTTGACATATTTATGATTGAATATTGTGATTGGCACTGTTAGTCTAATAGAAAGCAAGGGGACAGCTCTATTAACCACTGTGGCTTGAAATCCTGATTTATGTTTCATCCTCTAATTAAAAACCAAGAACCCTAAAGCCGAGATATATTATGTATAAATTTACTTTAGCAATGAGTTGTCTATTAGATGATGTAAATGTCACGAAGAAATTGGAGGACCTTTTCTTCAACATGAAAAACGGAAATAATCTTTAGCAGAGAGAGATCCAAACCATTTCCAAAGAACAGACAGAAAGGTCTACAAAGCCAGAGTACCTTAGAAAGCAGATCGTGACTGGATTTCAAGTCTTGTTACTATGCAGGGAGCCAGCAAAAAAAAATATAATTTTTTTCTCTCAGGCTCTAGTTAGGAAAACCAGTCAGGCTAATGCTCTGGCAGAGCCTCATGGGCTGCACTAGCATCCTCAGAATAGAACCCACTTTAATTCAACATATTCACAAGTCCACTGTTGTGTTTAATAATGTATTAGTACCATATAGTTCTTGATTTGTTTAAACAAAGGTATTCAACTAAATCTTTAAATGGGAAAAGAAAGGCGTGTGAGTCACAGAGAAGGTACTTTTAGAACCAAATTCTAAATTCTAATCTCTAACTTATTTATTTCTGACTCGGGATCAGGACAATAGAACTTATTACTTTAAAATAGGAATTGAGTTTTCTTTACTTAAGGATTCCCAAAAGGAGCTTAGCTGCGATTATATATGGAAACACAAAGGGAGAAGGAAGTTCAAAGGGGAGCTCAAGATCAGAGAGAAATGCCTCAAATCCAAAATAGGAGGTTTGTCTCCCTACCTGCACCTCCTTTGTACAAACTGCATGCCCCTCTCCATATTCTGCTTTCTTTGCTGAGTGTGAGACTGATGAGAGCCTGAGAGATTACTGATATGTTCTCTAATTAGATGGATTGTTTTTCTATTATCTTAAAAATAATATTTATTAATATATAAATAATGAATAATAAGTGAGTTAATATATCAATGACAAATATAATATGTAAATACATGTAATGATAGTTTGTTTATTCCATTTCCTTGAAAGAAGCAGAAAAGGAAAGTGTAGGGCTCTGAAGAGAAAAAAAAAAGACATCACAAATGTTATAAAGTTTGTAGATAGCATCTCACAGGAGAATTGCTTAGATCCTCAGAGACCATTTATTATGGACACAAGAATCTAGCATACACTAGAAGTTTAATAAATATTTATAGATTCCCAAGTTCATTCAAGTCTTGATGTCTTGATGACAACTTCTTTGTTGCAATGAACTTTATCTTGACTATTTTATGTTTACTACACTGCATAGCATACTGTGTCATATAGACACACCATGACTAGCATTTGTTAGCAATTTACTATTTCAAAAACAGTTTTATCTATATCATCTTATATGACTTTCCCTATTTTGTGAGTTAGCCAACATTATTGCCATTTTGTAGAATAAGTCGCTTAGAGTCAAAAAGATTGACTTACCTGGCTGTACTTATTAAATTCCAAAGACTTGCATCAAATAGAGTGTTTCAGACTATGAATGTCATGCTCTTCCCCATACAATATTCATCAAGAAATGATTATCGAACGAACAAAAATTGTTTTTCATTTGATATTATTTTCTGAAAATTTACCAAATGCACAGTGTATACAAGTCATGGAGCCAGAAGCCAGAGATATAAAAATAGCGAAGCTGAAGTGAGAAGATGTGATCAGAGGTGCACAGGATCCACACTATTGATCTACTACCCCTCCCCCACCCCCAACAGCTACCAGATGATCATATTGAGGCCATATATCACCGCATGATTTTCTCACAAGATAGATCTTATGTCATGAATATAAATGGCGAATATAATAAAGGGTTGATCTTTGAGTAAGGTAAACAGAAATAAACGCACAGGACTAACAAAAGCTGGGTTTTATTCCATAAATATTTCTAAGTATGTGAAAGATGATTAGGTAATTGTATCATGGCCTCAGGGAAAACACCTCACTACTTATTAAGTATTTTAATAGTTGTATTTTGATTAGAAATTCAGAAATAAGAAGTTAATTTCACAATAGAAAATAGAGTCTTACTTGATCTGAGGTAGCATCTGAAAGTCCTCACACCTAATTTAATAGCAACTGGTGATGCCAATAGGTTTTATGTCTGTATCTCCCATTCAAGTTTTGTTTTCCTTGTTACCAAACCTTGTAACAATATACAAACTAGATATCTGGGTTCTACTTCTGTTATATTTGAATGCACACCTGTAGACTCTAAACCAAGAAACAAACAAAAATCAAACACAAAACAAACCAAAAAACCACCTACGGGTTCTGAGGTAAAAACGGAAACAGGAAAGTTTTCTTCTCTCTCTCTTTTTTTTCTTTCTTTCTTTCTCTCTTTCTTTCTTTCTTTCTTTCTTTCTTTCTTTCTTTCTCTCTCTCTCTCTCTTTCTTTCTTTCTTTCTTTCTTTCTTTTTTTCAGGGAAGTTTTCTGACGAAGAGTTGAATCACAGAATCAAAATATAGCTCAATTCTAAATTTTTCATTCTTATGGCTTTAGGCTGGACGACAGAACACAATCAGCTCCCCAGAGGGAGGATAAAATTCAGAAAGAAAACACAGTCTTCTGGCCTAAAGTAGAGAAGTCAGAGTTCAAGGCAACCACAATCACTGGAAAGTGAGGGGCTAATCCTGAAGGGTCCAAGGCCAGAGAAGTAGAACTCCAAATTTTATGTATACACTTTTCTCAGATCTCTGACTGAAGCCAGAAGGACACAAACATGGGGCACACTGCCAGCAATCCCACTAAAGACAAAAGAATTAAATGGAGAAGCTACTGCCCAAGAGATGGGGTTTGTGAATTGGGTCAAACATTGCTCATTGCCTGCTATAAGAAAATACCAAAGCTCTGAAGGAGTAATACCAAATTTGCAATGTCCACAATATCAAATTTACAATTCCAGAATGCAATTCAAAACTATTAAGTGCATGAAGAACTTGGAAAATGTGACCTATTCTCAATGGGGGAAAAAAATCAACAGAAACCAACACTGAGATGACCCAGATGTTAGAATGTTTAGTCTAGAATGTTAAAGTAAATATTATAACTATGCTTGATTAGAAGAGAGGAAAATACACTTCCAATGAATGCGAAGAGGGAAGATGTTGAAAGCGAAATAAAAACAACAAAGAGATCCAAATGGAAATTTTGTAACTGAAAAAAATATAATAATTGACATCCCTAATACCCAGGATGGACTTAGTAGTGGACTCTCTAAAAAGAGTCAGTAAAAAGAAAGATAGTTTAATAGAAGATATCAAATCTGAAGAAAAGAGGGGGAAAAATGGGAAAAAAGTGAACAGAGCTTCTGGGATGAGTGGGATAATAAAAATGAAAAACTCTCACATATGTGTGATTAGAATCCCAGAGAGGTGATAGATACCTGAGCAGGAAAAACATTTGAAGAAATATTGGCCCGAAAACTCCCCAAATTTAGTGGAAGATACACCTTTACAGATTCCCTGGGCTCAGTCAAATTCAAGCAAGGTAAGTGTGACTAGGTATTTCATAGTTAACTGCTGAAAACCAGAGGTAAAGAGAAAATTCTGAAAGCAGCCACAGAAAAATAGCAATTTACATACAAGGAGAAAACAATTAGAATGGCGGAAGACTTCTAATCAGAAATTATAAAACTCAGAAGACAGCAAAACATCTTTAAAGTGCTGAAAGGAAAACACTGCCCACCCAGAATTTTACATCTATATAAATATCTTTTTAGCATGATAGTGTGATATTTTCAGAGAAAAGAAAAAGTGAGTTATCTATAGACCCCCACCATAAGGAATGTTTGAAACTATTCTTCGGACTGAAGGGATATGACGTGGTCTAGCAAAGTATCCTCAGGAATAAATGAAGAACATCAGAAATAGTAAATATTGGAATAAATATAAAATGCTACTTTTCTCCCTCAGTTTTAAAAAACATACGATTATTTAACAAAAAAAATTGTAACATTGAATTCTCAGTTTTATAACGTATGTATTTGTAAAATATAGGACAAAATGGCAAAAAGGTAAGGGATATAAACAATTATGAGATTTCTGTATTTTAAATGAGCTGTTAAGATATTAATTCTAAGTAGACTGAAAAGTTTAGGATGTGTTACCCCTCAAGGAACCACTTAAAAAATGCAAAAATTAACAATCCAACACATAAATTAAAATGTAACACTAAAGAATATTTAAATAATGCAAAAGAAGGCAGGAAATGAGAAACAGAAGAACAAAATTAACAGGCATAAACAGAAAACAAATGTTAGACCTAAATCCAATTACATTAATAATTAAGTAAAATTTTAAGAAACTAAACATTCCAACTAAAAGATCAAAAATGTCACAATTGATTAAAAATAAACTGTGCTATATATGAGATGCATTTTGTATATAAAAACACAGGTTGAAACTAACTGGATAAAAATATATGTAACATGCAAATAGCATATATTAGAAAGCAAATCAATTACTTTGATCTCAGTTATGTCCATATCAAATGAAATAGACTCAGTGCAAAAGAATGATCAGATATAACATGGACACTGATTACTGATAAAAGAGTCAGGAACACAAAACATTCAGGAATCTATAGTCACCTGATAACAGAGCTTTAAAATCAGGCAGCAAAGATTGACAGAAGAGAATTCCACAAACATTTTTAAAAATTTGAACATATCTCTTTCAGCAATTAGTAGAATTAGACACACACACACACACACATCAGTAACGACAAATATGATCTAAGCAATATTATCCCATCATCATGACCTAATCGGTATTTATAGAACAATACATGCAACGATTAAAGATTACATATTTTTCCTTTTTTTTAAAGATTATTTATTTATTTGGGGAAGAGAGAGAGAGAAAGAGCATAAGCAGGCGAGCAGCAGAGGGAGAATGAGAAGCAGGCTCTCCACTGAGCAGGGAGCCCTATGCCGGCTGGATCCCAGGACCTTGGGATCATGACCTGAGCGAAGGCAGACGTTTAACCCACTGAGCCACCCAGGCGCCCCAAAGATTACTTATTTTTTGCAAATGCACATAGCATACTTACCAGATAAGCTATACAATGGTCCATAAATATATATATATTTTTTAAGATTTTATTTATTTTAGAGAGCGAGTGTGCGTGTACTCTAGCAAGCACAGGGAGGAGCGGGGTGGGACAGGGAGAGAATCTGAAGCCGCCTCACACTCAATGCGGGGCCTCATGCAGGGCTTGATCCCTCAACCCCCAGATCATGACCGGAGCTGAAACCAAGAGTCGGAAGCTTAACCAACTGAGCCGCTCAGGTACCCATATTTTCTCTTTTTTAAAAAATTTAATTCCAATACAGTTGTAATAGGTTCATGTGTGCAATATAGTGATTCAACAATTCTATATCAAGAGAAGTGTACAAAAAATATTTTCAATCAATTTCAGAGAATTGAAATCACATAGAGTATGTTTATTAATATGAACAGAATTTAGAAAACAATGATAAAATATCTACAAAAACACAAATATTTGGAAATTATGCAAAGTAGTTATAATCTATAGAAATCACAAGAAAATTAAAAACTACTTTATCCAGTTTTGTGGAATGTAGTAAAACTTGTGCTTGAAAGGAAATGCATACCTTTACATGCTTATATTAAAAAAGAAGAAAGGTCTAAAATCAATAACCCAAGTTTCCAGAGAGCAGGCTTTAGGTAAAGACTGGAAGGATATGAGGTCAGAAAGCAGGCAGGCTCCAAATTAGAAAGGGTATCATACACACAGGTAAGGAGTTTGAATTTTGCACTGACTGCCCTGGGGAGCCATTGCAGTGTTCTAAGTAGGGAAGAAGTAGGATCAGATTTTTCATTTTAAAAAGATTATTCTGAGAGCAATATGAATTATGGATTTATTTTAGATCCACTTGGAAAGAGGGGAATAGATAGGAAGTCACTGTAATAATCTGTGTATGAAAGGGACCAGATTCCACAAAAATACTGTCTATGGAAACTGAGAGAAGCCACTGGCGTCAGAATTATTAGGAGGTAGCAATAGGATTTTGTGACTGGTTGCTGTTGATGTTGAGCCAAAGGCTGGACTTTGGTTGGCTTTGGTGAAACAGAGAATGTGGGAATAGCAACAACAATCTTGGAAATAAAAAATGAAGGTGAAACAGGAGGCTCAAAGGGAAAATAGACATTCATTTTGAGAGGTATTCTTCTATCCAGGTACGTAGATATTCAGCTTGTTAATTTTCTCAATTTCAATTTTCTATCTCATTAATTTCTACTATTTATATTTTCTGCTTCCTTAATTGTGTTGGGCTTACTTCGTTTTATTTCAAAGCAATTCTGACTCATTTTTTTAACATTGGGATGAGATTTATAGGAGAGTATTATTTGCTTTGAGTAGACAATGCACAGGGAAAGATGGCAGAGCTGTCAGAGGTTCAAGGCTAGTTTTAAATGGTGGCATTAGAAGTCATTTTACTATTGGGAATACCTTTGTCTTGTAGAGATGGTCAAATAAATGAAATCTCTGTGTACAATGCAAGATTGCACATTCCAGTAGACAATATCAGCATCTTATTGGGGCGCTATTGGATTATGCTGTTTGGAAGTTACAAATATTCACAGCCTTAGTTTGTCATTCCTCATTCCCCAAGCAGAAAATTTCTATATCTGAGAGATTCTACTTCAGAATAACTAAATGCTTATCCTAAATTATCATGTCTGTTATGGGAAATGAAAAAGCATAGAAGCATTTCTCCCCCCAAGTGTCTGGGAAAACAGTATTCTATAAAATGCCTAACATTAATTGCTCATAATGAATTATTGAGTCCATAGCCACTGGAAATAACATAATTGCATCTTCTAATATTTTTTTTACTCTTCATCACACTTGACTTTTAGTACATTTGATAATGTTGATCAAGTCCTCTTTCCTGAAACTATACTCATGTAGTTTTCCTTAATAGCTCTCTTAACTTTCCTTTTCTATTTCCTTTGAGAATTCCTCTTTGTCCCTTATACTTCCATGATTTCAACCAATTACTCCCAAATATAGATCTTCTCATAAGGCAGTTTTCCTGAACTTCAAACCATTGTATCCAATGGTCTGATAGCCATCAGTAGTAGATGTTCTATAGGACTTCACCTGAACTTGTCAAACACTAAACTCATTCATGCCTTCTTCCTATCAACCACCCAAATCCATTTAATCAATTTAAGCACTGCCATTCATCCAGTCATTCAAAACCTAAGAGCTACCTATAAAGCCTCCTTTACCCCCTCAGTCAACCAATTAACAATCCTGTTAGCTTTAACTGTAAATTATATCTGGGATCTGTACACTTCTCTACATTGATAATCTATCACTGAAAGTACCACAATGATTGGACTTTACTCTTTCAAATTCATCTTCTTTCAGAAATTAGGATTACCTACTAAGAAAAAACACACATGCGTATACATGTGCATACATGTGTGTATATACACATTCATAACTATTTCATTTCTTTATTTGAATTTTTCTGTGGGTCTCATGGCATAGAGAATATAATCCTGTTAATGGCACTAAGTTAGTTTTAGGTAAACAGTTTTACAATTAATGACTACTAAATAAACAGAACAAGATGAATTATTAATGCTAACCATGTCAAAAATCTGTCCAATATCTAATCATAGATTCATGGATTTAAATACAACCATTATTCATTATCGAACATTTGCTGAGTCTCTAATATCAGTCTGCCATACTTTCAGATACTAGAAATACTAGCAAGCAAGGCAAGGTTTATGTTGTTAGAGCGCTTGGGTAACTCAGTCGGTTAAGCTGCCTTCAGCTCAGGTAGTGATCCCTGGGTCCTGGGTTTGAGTCCCGCATTGGGCTCCCACTTCTTCCTCTCCCTCTGCCCCTCTCTTTCTGTCTTTCATGAATAAATAAATAAAATCTTTAAAAAAAATTGTATGTTGTTAAATTAATTAAACAAAGAGGCCACTGGACTGCGTTAGCTTTAACGCCCTCATAGCCTTTGTAAGTAAAATCGAAACCTAACCCTAAAATGCCTCAGGTTTAAGAAATCAAGACCTAAGGACAACCAATTACAAACAACTGACTAGGCTTTCCCAAATAAAACAACCACTTAAGCTACAGCTGCTCAAATAACACCACTGTTTTTGCTTCCTTCACCTCTTCTCTATGAAAGTCTTTCCCCAGGTTCCTGTGGATGGAACACTCCCAACCACTTCCCATTTGGTACTGCCCCATTTGTGTCCATTTTTATTCAAATGAACTCATCAATTCAATATGCCACTCTTTATCTTTTAACAATTCTCTCATTATGCTTACATTCTTTCTATAAACAAGTAATTCATCTCAAAGCAGTGGTAGAAATTCTAAAAAGAAAAAAAGTGGACATAAGAAATCAAGATCATTTTTTTAACTAGAGTAGTCCAAAAGAGATGTCTCCGCAAAGACTGCACTGATTTGATATATAAATGCAAAAAAGTGGTGGGATTAATTCCTTAAGGATAGAGTTATAGTTTTTTAAGCAGACAGCCAAGCAACTGCAAAGGCCCGTAAATGAGAATGATTCTTGAGCATTTGAAGGACAAAAAGAGGGAAAGTGGAAGTGGAAAATAGATGAGGAAGGAGTGTTGGGAGATGGACTTTGTGAAGAAAGGAAACATCCAGGGTCTTACAGGACAGGGCAAGTGGATAATAAAATATTATGCTTCTAGCTCCTCATCTTTAGGAAAGTAACATATTATTATGCTTCCCTTTTCAAAAGAGGTGTCCTTTTGAATTTGTTTTCACTATTATAATCTATTATTTTTTTTAAGATTTATTTATTTTTGAGAGAGAGAGAAAGCAGGGGGAGGAGCAGAGGGAGAGGGAGAGAGACAATCTCAAGCAGACTCCCCGGTGAACGCAGAGCCCAATCCCAGGACCCTGAGATCATGACCTGGGCCAAAATCAGGAGTTGGACACTTAACCAACCTAACCATGCAGGCACACCCTTTTTTTTAAAGATTTTTTTTTTTTGAGAGAGAGAGAGAGAGAGACTACACCTATTATTTTAAATTAAATAGGAATAAAAGCAAGCACAATGGATTTATAAGTACTTACTTGTATGTAGTTTCCATAAGAAACAATTATGATTAAGAACATTTTATAATCCTTTTTATATCATTTCCTTGGCCTTTTTCTTTTCATTAAATTTTCTTTCATTAAATTTTGTCTCTCATTAAGACCTCTCCATGCTTTTCCAATATAAACATTTATTTTTAGAAAAAGATTGGACGTTCACTTTAACTATAGTATAAACAAATGATCAATTGCTGCTTAAAGTACTTCCAATTTTAGTATATACATCAAAACCCCAAACCTAAAGAAAAAATTATTCGTATGGTAGGAAATCATACATGTTTCTGAAGCGATGGTGGCTTCTCAAAGTTTTCGAAGTGACCCTCTGGGGCTGGAGAACTGAGCTAGACACGAGTGTTAATGGAGGTCCTAGCTGATATAAGCATGAAGGTAAATGCAATGTTCGTGTATACCATTTTATATCAGGCTTCATTTGCATTCTACTATAAAACCAATAAATCCAAAACCATAATTTTTATACTTTTTTTTTTAAACACATTCTAGGGCTGCCTTAAAAAGACACCAGAGCTATCTCAAGGTATTAAGATTTTAGTTTTTCAGACAACTGTGGAAATGTAGGAGATTTGGTTGAGTACCTAAATTTGACCATAATCTCTGAATCTTTTTACATAGCAAACTTAACACTTGTCCCCTGGAGTATCCTATTTGATACAACCTGGCATCTAACCAAAAGTCACCTTATACTGAGAGAGTTGAGTAAATTACTGGGGGACCTTGAGGTATGTAAGAAACTGTGTGTCTTAATTCAAGCCACAGTCATTAAGATTATATATCACACAATCCAATGTTATTGAGACATGTACGCTGCTGAGTCTAGATGTCTTTAGTGATTTGCTGAAATGTCTCTAACTCAGCAGTTTGGAAATTTCTTGCTAAGAATACCGTTCTCCTTCATATACCAGCTCTTCTCTCATGTCTACCTTTTATTTGAAATCTTATGAAAAAAGTACATGAAGAGAGAAAGACATTTACCAACCTCCATATAGGACAATTAGGACTTAATTGATTCACACATCTCTCATTCAGTGTATAGCTTCTAAAACACATCTGTGAACACACCCAAAGGTCTGCCTGGAATGTAACATGATAAGAAAAATCTACTGTAAAATGCCCAATAAATTGAAAAGAATGCAAAATAAATACTACCTAAAATAGTTATATTTCACAAAGACATTTGTATGGAACCCATTCAAAAGTAAAGCAGTCCCATTTTAGACTTGATTACTCCTTCTGGGTGGGGGATAGTAATCATCTGAATAGAAGCTATTGCTTCTTAGTAATGACCGCTGCAGGTCTCCTGTTCAGTTCTTCTATTCTCAAACACAATGTTCAGAATGTCAAGTTTGACTGCTCTATGAATAATTCAAAATGATCAGTTCTTGAATTGCCATTTGTGGTCCGGGGGTGGGTTACTATTCAAACTAGTTCACTGAGTAGCTCACCAGAATATGTCTGAAAATGAGCCAAGATTTTGGGTTTGTTGCCTTTTTTTTTCTTTTTTTATTCTTTCCCTAACAGTGACATTGTAAAAAAGAAAAAAAGATACTGGTCTCAGAATGGATGGATTTTCTTACAGAGAAAAGCTTTTAACCACTGACAGCATAAAGCAGTGCATGTGAATTTTTATATAAACAGTCCCACTGCTTGATACCCATGCTTTCCTCCCCAGGTTTACTCCTATAAAATGCCCTGGCAGTGTCTCTGTAGGACAATTTTCTCAACCAAAGGTCTGTAGCTGCAGGTCTAGGCTCAGCAACTGAAAAATGCACTTACTGAAAAAGAAACCATTTCCAATAAAAGCAACAGAATTTGAGTGGACCGGCCAAGCCAATTTCTGCTTTGTATAACTGCTCAGATTCCAACAGTTCTTTTTTTTTTTATATATTTATTTTTTTCCTAATAGATTGAAAGCCTCCTTTTTACTGTTGAGCTATAGCAATTCAATCCAGGAAAAATAGTTGAGCGTCTTTCTGTACAAGCTTGTAATTTCCTTCTCTGTTAAGGTTATTTTGGAAATAAAAGAAAGTTATAAATCAAAGAAAACTACCATGTCTTCTCCTTCCTCAGCCCCTTTGACCTCAGTCTCCTGGTCTTAAATCCAATCAATTTTATAAAATTCAAGTTAACAAACTTTTATTAAGCCTTTGATATCTGGGTTTGAATACCATAAAATATGGTCCTTTATTTAAGCATTTAAAAAATCAAGACTATTTCAAGCAATAATAAACCAATTTAATTAGACTAAAACAAAAATAAATTTAAATACAAGAAGAAAAGAATGCTATAGAATTGGGATACTGGGAAATATCAGAGAATATGAGGTAAACCTCTCATAGGGAAAGCCCATAAGGGACAAGATGGGACAAGATGTCCCTTCAACCCAGATGAATAGTGCCCTGAAGAACCTAATTGCCTACAGAATTCTCTCTCTCCTCTTTGCTTCCCTGCACTTTTTTCTGCACCCCAACCTCTTTTGAATGGGAGGAAACATTGCTCTGACACCTGTCAGGATTTACCTCCGAAGCCTCAGTGCCCCCAGGGAAGGAACTGATCAGCTTTGGCTTATCTATGATCAGGTGTCCATAAAATTTAAGTCAAGGAAATCCAGGAAAACAACACTGATTTCATGGGGAAGTTACAGTTGGCAGTAGAAAGGGATGGCTCCTCTCTGAAAAAGGCATTATTGGTTGCCAAGATAGCTGCAGAGCAAACAAAGTGATAGGTGTGCATAATGAGTTAAAAGATTAGCAGTTAGGGGCGCCTGGGTGGAGCAGTCCTTAAGCCTCTGCTTTCAGCTCAGGGAGTGATCCCAGCATTCTGGGATTGAGCCCCAAATCAGGCTCCTTCCTAGGAGCCTGCTTCTTCCTCTCCCACTCCCCCTGCTTGTGTTCCCTCTCTCGCTGGCTGTCTCTGTCAAATAAATAAATAAATAAATAAATAAATAAATAAATAAATAAATAAAATCTTAAAAAAAAAAGATTAGCAGTTTAAAAAAAATTCAAAATATGATCTAAACGTAGGTGCAATTAAAAAAATTGCAAAATCAATCAAATCAACAATCAGGGATGGTTTTCTCTTAAAGAGCCTCATTTTACTATCACAATATGCTTCACAGCCCAGATGGTAATGATCAATATTATGAAATCTCAAGGTATTGGGTCTCATTCTTTGCGTCATATCCACACCTGTGGCCAATGTGTTCATGAGATATGTAAACAGAGTGAGTTTGTCCTCTTAAAGTGATGCCTCTGGGAATTTCAAAAATTAGAATTTTAATAACAACAATAAACAGAATAATCAAAATAGCTACCATTTGCATCTGTTTTTTAGTTTAAATCCACATGTAACACTTAGTGTCTGTGTGAACCTGAGCAAAAAGCTGAATTTCTTCCATTTTTATATTCCTTATTATAAAATAAGTATGGTTGTATTGTCAGCCTCGCAGGCAGAAGAGGAAATCAAGTAAGATGGTATATGAGTAAGGCAATGAAGACTCCAGCATATGGTAAGCCCACAATAGATGCTAGTTTTGATGATTATCAGTATGATGATAATGAAGATGATGATGATGCAGTCAGGTATCTACTCAAAAGTTTGATTTTCCATTTACTGCAAATGGAAAAAAAAAAAAAAAGAAAACACCTAAAAACACCTACAAACATCTTTTGGCTTTCTTTCCTCTTAATTTGTGAATGTATATGTATGTGTGTCTGTGAATCAATGTATGTATGCTTGTAAAGTTTTTCATTAGCTGAATCTATTAAAAAGGAAGCCTACGGGCGGGGGGCGGAATTAATTGTATGAGAAAAATTACAAGGCTCAGGGGAATTTGGAATGATAAAAATGTATTTTTGAACAGAAATTTCTGTTCAGTGTTCTCTATTAATCTGGCTGAACTAGTAACTGGACTTCTACATTTATTTCTTTCCTTCTTCATAGAGATTTTAGTTTTAGTAAACATCAGTGCTACTCTTTTCCCATTTCCAGTCAATTGCAAATAATAATAGAGATTGATTCTTTGATGGGGTTGTTGTGAATTCTGCTAATTGTCACTCATTAGAAAATATTTCATGAGTATCTAGGAGAAAAGAAGACAGACAAAAAACTGTAAGGCAAGGTTCGTGTCTTCAAGAATTTTTCCTAACAAATTGAGAAATATTAAGTGTCAACCATCTGGTTCTGAATGTAATGGCACAGAAGGAAGAATTGAACTGATTTAGATAGAGAAGTTATTTAAATGAAGAGTGGAAGTGGAATAGGCTATTATTGGCTAAGTGAGAGTTCAGTATGTGAGAAGGAGAAAAGAGAGTATTTAAAATGAGGAAATAAATAGGATAAGTCAAGGCTTGAGGGCAGATTCAAGCAAGATATTATAGTTAGGCTAATAGAAATGTAAGCAAACGGTGTGCACTCGTGAATTGTGAGAAACCAGCTCAGGTTTACAGAAAAGCAGGAGGTGCAAAAGGTGTTAAAAATCAGCAGAGGAGTTTTGAAACAATCTTTTAAGACATGAGAGAAACGGAGATTTCTTAGGAGCTAAATGCTGATATTGGTCAAATATTGATACTGAGCATCAATTTGGGGAGAATTCTGGAGTCAGACAAGGGAAGAGTACTATTTAGGTCTGAGAGTATGATGAAATAGACCAAGGTATTATTTTGCCATTCTGTATCTTCGCTCAACAATTTAGTAATAATAGTAATTTAAATATGAGATTGACTTGATCCCCATGTTATGTTTTGTTTCCAAAGATTGTAGGACAAAGTTTTCTCCAGCCAAATGAAATCTTTATTTCTAGAAAGATTTCCCCCTTAAATTACTGTATTCTTTTTAAACCTGTCAACCTTGATGAACAATAGAGGAAAAACCTGAAAAATTTGCTAAGAATCTTTCCATTAAAACACTAGAAATTCTAATTTGCCTAAGACTTTCCTCAAAGAGCCTACCCAAGGACAAGCTCTTCCAATTGTGAATATCCAGATGCCATCTATTTTAAGTATGTGTAATCATACAAGGAATCTCAGAATGCAAGGGCATTAGAAATACAAATAAACGACATGGAGAAACATCTAATTTAAAGTTAGAAAATTCATAAAGTTATGAGACTTGATTAAAAAAATCTTACTCTAGACACATTAAGCTAAAGTTTGCTGATTTAACTACCTTTTCAATAGATGCTAAAACTGAGACACAACTACTTTATTTGCTACTTTATTTCCAAATGAGAAAAACAGATGCTTCATTTGATGATTCATTTAACGAACATTTATTTTGTACCTGCTAAAACTCCAAGGATGCAATTTAAATCACTGAAAGTATATATGTAAATAAGACATGGTTCTTGCACTTACACGTTAGTAGGTACTATTAACAAGTAATGATTCGGTCATAATGATCATTTCTAATACATGGCTAAATCAAGATACCAGGAGAGCACAAATAGGGGCACATAGTAGCCTGAGCTGATAGGGAACTCTTTCAATTGTACTAATGGTTCTCTTTCAATTATGCAGTTTGTTGCATCTTTTAATCATCCTGTATAGCCTTTCAAGAATTTAACTACTGTAGTAATATCAGCTTTAAAACATAGCACCTCATTTCATGATAAAGTTAAAGGCCACAAGGGAGAGTAGACAGTAACAGGTCACTTATCACTTATTGGGGCAATATAAACGAAAGTGAAATCATGATCAAATTTTGCCTTCCAAATAATTATGTTCAAAGATCAACTTTGCTAATTTTTTTACCACTTAAGTTTGCAGATGAACTTTAAAGATGGGTAAATACTCAAAGACTAAATCTCTGGATTGCGTGTTTCTATTTAGCAACTCTTTTAAGAGCTATTGTTGTGAATAAGCTTAGTTCTTGTATTCAGTTCAAACGTAGCAATCACAAGTCAATGTGTCCTATTTTATGATGAATTCAATGAGAAAAATCTGAATATATAAATAACAGCTGGGAAGTTGAACACAGCAATTTTTGTTTCTTATTTTTATTAGTTTGACCTTATAATATAGCCTAACTAAACTGATTATTGTTAATTATGCACAAGTGAATTATTATGGATCTATTTATTTAAGAGGCGAATAGCTTGTTTTATAATTGCTTAGTCTTAAAACATATGTTTTAAATAATGAGTATCTAACATAGCGTGTCTTATGATAGTGTCTTATTTAACTACAGTCATTAACTAAATAGCAATTATGAGTAACATATTTAATGAATAGAATCATTTTCCAATGACTATCTACAATGGTGGTTTAAGCTCATGCAACATTCTTCTTTTTGGAAAACAGTAGGGTATATTCATACTAGCTTGCTTATTCTATTATATCTCTAATAAATCTCATTTCAGACAATCTCTTCCACCACAAATCAAAATTAAATAAATGGCCACATATGAAAAGATGTCTTTTGGAGACAGACATACCCATTGCCTGAAACTAGACCGCGGTTCTGTTTACAGCAGAGTTGTCGATTCTATTCCATAACTTCTCTAATTGCTTTCCTTACCACTAGAGTCCAACCTCGTAAAGGGCACAGTTTAACATTTGTGTTATCTTTGTGATTTTCACAGGGCTTAGAACAGTGCTTCAGAGAAAAACCATTTACTCTATATTTACTGAAAGAATATCTGCTTTTCCCAATATCATGCCTACTATTTAGACAGCTCATTCTAGATAGCCATTTGGACAAATACTGAGAGGATAAAGAGTCATTGTCAGACAGGTCTCGGGTAGATAAGCAAAGTTGGGAAGAAGATAAGGTGATTGGGGTACACATAACTTTTTTTTTTAATTTTTAAAGATTTATTTATTTATTTATTTTTATTTGAGAGAGAGAGAAAATGCATGTGCATGTCGGGGCAGGGGGAGAGGGAGAGACTCTCAAGCAGACTGTATGCTAACTGCAGAGACTGACTCAGGGCTCGATCCTATGACATGTGAGATCATGGCCTGAGCTGATACCGAGAGTCTTATTTACTGCCATATATATATATATTTAGGAAGTTCTTTAGCAATTGAAAAGTTGTTTTAGCCTCATACTTCCCTCTGGGTCTATTGCTTCGGACAAAATTGACAAATGAAAATGTTCCAAAGTCCTTAAAATGACTAGGAAATAGTTAATGGAATATGGCAGAAGTAAATCCTCTGTGAGAGCAGAAATCATGGTAAGGCAGATAAATATGCATCATTAAAACTCAAAAAGAAAAAAGCTCCTAATATCCTAGAAATTGTTTTTCAAGATCCTTGGATTAAAGCACTTATGGGGAGTATGAAAATTTCAGTTTATCATCTACGTAGGACCTCTAAATATCCCTTTATTCCAGAAATAAGTTGGTGCCACAAGTTGTGGTATCAAGAAAGAGGAAAATTGACGACGTCAACTTTGAGTTAATAGAGGGACGGACGGACACATGATTTTCTCCCTTTTCTCTAGATTCCACCATTATATTTATCTGCATTTGTTTAGCTAACACTAATTTGCAGCTGGACAAATCCTGGGTGAAATGGCCCTAATTTCGTAATCCTGGGCAGAAGCTTTTATTGAATGGTACCACTGTGTTGACTGCCTGAATAAGAAAGCTTTACATGTGTAAAGTGAAATTTGAAACTGAATATAATATTTATCTCCAAGGTAAGAGAAAACTCAAAAACACTCCTTGAAAAAAAAATTGTCTTAATATGCTTATTTATAAACATAGAACGTTTGCCCTTAAACACTGGATAATATGCCATGCTTCATGGATAATATAAATAAACATCTAAAATTTCACAGATTCCTCAGAGCTCTAGATTCCAATATCAAGTCAGTGGCTACAAGCAACTTTCAGACCTAGAGCCAGACAACTTGAGGTTTCTATCAAGACCCACCCCCCTCATGGTGTAACATTGATTAAACAACTGGACATCTACATGTGAAAAGAATTAAAAGTTTCTGAAATCAAAATATCTATGTGACATTACACTGGTGTAAATAGAACTACCACTGTAGGGGTTTTTTCCCCATTTTAGTTTATTGGCATATTCTCCTTGTATTTCCAAGCTGCTGACAGAGAAGGAAGGCTAGAAATCGTTCCTTTTGATAGCTGAGTAATAGTCCATTGTGTAAATGGACCACAACTTCTTATTCCAGTCATCTGTTGAAGGGCATCTCAGCTCCTTCCACGATTTAGCTATTGTGGACAATGCTGCTATGAACATTGGGGTGCGTATGGCCCTTCTCTTCACTACGTCTGTATCTTTGGGATAAATACCCAGTAGTGCAATGGCTGGATCATAGGGTAGCTCAAATTTTAACTTTTTAAGGGACCTCCACATTGTTTTCCAGAGTGGCTGTACCAACTTGCATTCCCACCAACATCCTCTCCAACAATTGTCCTTTCTTCCCTTGTCTATTTTTGCCATTCTAACTGGCGTAAGGTGGTATCTCAGTGTGGTGTGACTCTGAGAAACAAACTGAGGGCTTCGGGGGGGGGG